>NC_037682.1:80340071-80409558 GCF_003255815.1 Theropithecus gelada
ACATGTACCCTAGAACTTAAAGTATAATAAAAATAAATAAATAAATAAAAATAAAAAGAAGTACTTTGTAAAATAAAATATTTTAAAGTCTAAGTGATTTGTATTGCTATTGACAGGACCATGAACCACCTATCAGTTTTCATATCACAATTATCATAGAGAAAAAGCATCATGGTATGACTTAGGAGAGAAGTGAAGAGGTTTTAATTAGATTCTTAATAGCTACACATTGTGGAGAATCTACAATAGATCAGTCACTGCTCAGAATGGATTAAGAAAATGTGGCACATATACACCATGGAATACTATGCAGCCATAAAAAAGGATGAGTTTGTGTCCTTTGTAGGGACATGGATGCAGCTGGAAACCATCATTCTCAGCAAACTATCACAAGAACAGAAAACCAAACACCGCATGTTCTCACTCATAGGTGGGAACTGAACAATGAGATCACTTGGACTCAGGAAGGGGAACATCACACACCGGAGCCTATCATGGGGAGGGGGGAGGGGGGAGGGATTGCATTGGGAGTTATACCTGATGTAAATGACGAGTTGATGGGTGTAGCACACCAATATGGCACAAGTATACATATGTAACAAACCTGCACGTTATGCACATGTACCCTACAACTTAAAGTATAATAATAATAAATTAATTAAAAAAAAAACAGTGTTATGAAAGTTTTTGGACAGGTAGAATGAGCATGGCTATTCACGTCTTCTTTCCACTGTCTACATAGTTTTCCTGTTCTGAGTCTTTTCAACTATTCTCATTGTATTTGTAACCATCGGTATGCTGAGAGCTCCCCTGTGTATAACAATCCTCTAACCTCCAAATGTTTATACTCATGTGTCTACTGAATATGTCCACTTGGATGTTCCACCAGTATCTCAAATCAAATATTCCAAAAGGAAGCTTTTTATTTCCTTCCCCAAATATACTCCTTCTCTTGTATTTTCTTAACTCAGTTAATTGCACTATCCAATACAGTAACTGGGGTAGCATTCTATACTTCTCCCAATTATACTCATCATCCAATAAATCCTACTCATATTTGCCTCCTAAATAGTCTTGAAACTGTACTCTATTTTTCATCTGCATTATCACTACCCTAAGCATTAGCTTATCATCTCTCACGTGCATAATTGTAGTAGTATTTCTCTATCTCTAGTTTTGTTCCTCCAAGTCCATTGCATTTTATCTAAATGTCAACTCTGATCCTGTTTTATCTAGCATAAAGATTCCACAATGACATCTCATAATCAACTAGTAAATTCATCATTTTTATATACTTCTCCATCTTCTTTCCCCTTTGACCTCCTCTTATTTTATACTTCTTATAATAAAAATTACTAAACAGTGTTTCCCAGTATATACCATGCTGCTAAACCTCTCTACATGTTTGCACTTGATTTTCTCTCCTATGCCTAATTCATCTTTCCACGGTGCATGTCTACTCAATTTTTCAGATTTGTCTTACATATCATATCTCACTAAAGTGTTCTCTGCCAATCTAGTATGGATTAAGTAGCCCTTCTTGTATTTGTTTCTATAATAAAACTTCTTACACTCTTTGGAAATTATCTGTTTACATTTCATCTTCTCAATCAAGGCTGTGACCTTATCAGTGACATAGTCACCCATGTGCTCCTTATCACAGTGCCCAGCACATGGACTATTCAGTAAATGGTTTTGAATGATGTAAACTAAACCTGCATGGTACAGACATAGGGACCTAAGTGAAGTAACAAAATTTAAAGTCCTATCACTAGATCCTCTACCGCTTGTGCTTGATAACTTTGCTACTTATTTGCAAAACGGGGTCAAGGAGAGAAAAGGTAAATAATAAACTTTTGTAATTTTGTTTTTAAACATAGTAACATTGTCACTTAGAGGAAAAAATAATGGAAATAGCATGAGCTTTAGAATCAGAGAAACCTGATTTTTAACCTTGGGCTCCCTGCTCTTAAACCACATGATGTTGGGCTTACTGACACCGATCCTCAGTGTCGGCCTCATCAGAATGAGAATAATAGCAGCTGCTTTGTACAGTTGTTTTAATAATTTACAATAGTGTACAGCAAACAGCCTGACATGCTCAATATTTTGTCATTATTACTTTTATTATAACTTTGAATATAACTATAGTAAATTAAACATTTCATTTGAAAAGTGAGTTAATACTTGCAAAGCACTTAAAACAGTGCCTCGCAAGTATGAGTGTATGTGTGTTTTAGTGTCTGATATATAAATTTATTATGTAAAAGAAATGAAATTTTAAAATTGATATTTCATCAACTGTAAATTCTGAAAAGCTTAAACTATTTTTAATTGACAATTCCATACTTCTAAAATAAACTCAACTGGAAAACAAAATGTTGAGTTTTTAAACTCAACAGTTGAGACTGTTAAAGCTATTAGTAACTTTGAACAGCAAATTACCGGTAAATGGGATAATGAGTAAGTGAATGAATGAATAAAAACGTGGCCTATTTAAATATCTGGTGAATATAATTACAGGTACAGACAGGCAAGAAGGGTCCTATCTGAAAGCAATGATGAGTTTTCCATTCTGCATTAATGCCATTTTCAGCTTGCATTGAATATAGAAACTGCTTGGAAGTTCTAAAAAGTCTAAGATATTGCTCACATTTTTAAAATGAGTTTTGTTATTATTGTTTGTTTTGAAATTTTCTTTTTTATATGCCAGTGAAAGTTTTTACCAAAAGCAGTTAGGTTTTTTTGTTTTTTGTCATTTCTATTGTTTTTCTAAACTTTTAGGTTCAGGGGTGTATGTGCAGGTTTGTTTTATAGGTAAGTCGTGTGTCACAGGGCATAATGTGCAGATTATTTCATCACCCAGGTAAAAAGTATAGTACCTAGTAGGTAGTTTTTTGATCCTCACTCTCCTCCCACCCTCCACCCTCAAGGAGGCCCCAGTGTCTGTTTTTCCCTTTGTGTCCATACGTACTCAATGTTAAGCTCCCATTTATAAATGAAAACATGATGTACTTGGTTTTCTGTTTCTCCATTAGTTTGGTTAGGATAATGCCCTCCTGTGCTATCCATGTGTAAAGGACATGATCTCAATCCTTTTATGACTGGATAGTATTCTATGATGTATATGTACCATATTTTCTTTATCCAATTTACCATTGATGGGCATTTAGGTTGATTCCATGACTTTGTTATAGTGAATAGTGCTGCAGTGAATATACACATGGATGTGTCTTTATGGTAGAGAGATTTATATTCCTTTAGGTATTTGCCCAATAATGGGAATTCTGGGTCAAATGGTAGTTCTGTTTTAAGTTCTTTGAGAAACTGCCAAGCTCATTTCCACAGTGGCTGAACTCATTTCCATTCCCACCAGCAGTGTGTAAGCATTCCTTTTCTTCACAGAGGTTAGAGTTTGATAGAATAGGAGGCTTAGGATCCATTCCATATTTCATAAACAGAGGTCACCTGGCAGAGTGTGTGTGGTCATGAGAGAAAGAGAAAGAGAAAGAGAGAGAAGAGCTTATAAGCATGAAGCCTGTAGGTTTCTTAACTCATCTGTGAAATATTTAATGATTAATTCACAATTAGCCTAAGAGAAGATATTCAAAAATATGTTAAGGATCCCTTTGTAAGGAACTGAATGACCACCAATAATTTATTATTCTATCAATATTCTTTTAATCTGAGCTGTAGAGCAGTATTTTGGTTGAACAATCCAATTCACAAATAAGCACAAAATATTTTACATTGAAACATGGAGCATCATTTGGCCATTGGTACTTCTAAGGTATTTTCTTTAGTAAAGTTAAGTCTACTCAATCTAGCTTGGTCTGACGATTTACCTCCTTTAACAAAGTCCCTAAGTTCTTTTCCTCTCTTCTTTATGCCTACATGTAAAGTTACTTGTGTACGTATTTCTTCTTTCCTTCCTTCTCCTACTCTTATGTAAGTTCTATCAGGCAGGGCCTGCAGATTACTTATCTTTACATCTGTAGTGTAAAGTCCATTACATAGGATTTAATAAATGCTCAACTAATGTCCACTAAATAGGTAATCCATTAAATTCATTTTGCTTGATGTAATAAGCCATTTTTCTTCAAATACTAGATACTTCAAACATTTTAGAAGGGAAAATGTTAAGGGGAAGGCCTCTGCCCCAGGATCAATAATGATGATGACTTTGTTACATTTTGTTTTATTTTATACTACTTTTGAAACAGCAGGAAAATAAACTAAAAAGAATGTGACTGTACTGAGGTAAATACGTCTTATAATCGTAACTCCCTTTATCATAGCCTATTGGATACCAGGAAGGTGGATGAAGTGGTATAGTACCAGGCTCTAGCTTAGTGAAAAGGTGATAAAACCTTAAGAGCTTTGGGCCCCTGCAAGCTCCACTGGTGGTTATTCTCTACTGATGAGGCTTGTGACTTTCATGAAGTCAGTTAAGTAAATCTAGCTTCCTCATCTGGCAAATGGAAATAGCAGTTCTTTTTTAACAACCTCACAGATTCAAACCAATGAGTAAAAGAGGTTATTTCTGTGAAATCATGTTAGCTCAAAAAACTGTCATTGAGGTACAAGAACTCATCTTGATGCACCATGTAGAAGAGTAATGTTGGGAATCTCATAACTCATTTTAGATGAACTATCTGGTATCTTCAAAGGGCGGTGAACTGCCAGTTATAATACAAAAGCTGTCTGAGCCACACTCTAATAATGGAGGCATCCCAGTACTGACAGTCAAACTTCTGCTTAATGGTTATAGAAACTTTTCATATCCAAATAACATGTCTTCTCTCCTCTGTTATTACCAGTGTCTAACAACATCCAGAATGGTATCACTCAATGAGGGTTTGTTCAAGATAATAATTAGCTTAAAAACTTGATAATGGAAGGCAACACATTATAATGGCTAAAGTGTGGTCTCTAAACTTAGATTCCCTGTATTCAAAATCCAACCCAACCACTTACTTAATTGACTAATCTTTGATTCATTTACTTAACCTCTATAATCTTAGGCTTCTTCATCAGTAAAATGGAAATAACAAAGCCTCTGGTCCAGGGCTATTTCCAGGATACAATTTAGGTAAAGTTCTAGGATAATGTCTGACACATGGTAAGCACTGAATAGATTCTAATGTATTGATTGATATTCATCTTTTTCTAAGATGCTAGAAATTGCACACCTTTTACCATTCACTATTAAATGTGACACATTCACAGTTTAATAGTCAATGTGAAAGAATGAGTTACATGTGGTTTAACCAAAAAGTAACAACATCATCCCTGATGTTGTCCATATGCCATCACATTCATCTAATAAGTATCAAAGGTTGGTCATTGCATTGAGAAGCAGGAACCCCTGTTTTGACACAGGGTGACCATCTCCACAGTCACGGCCCTTCCTCAGCCTGGCAGTTAAGCACACAATCACGTCTTTCTGTTTGCTCCTGTCCTTGTTCATGCTTACCAGGTACAAAGACAGGAGACTGGCCCAGCACAAGTCGGAAATAGAGTGTTTCACCCCCAAAGGGAGTATGGGGAATGGTGGGAGAGCAACAATGAGCAGGTAAGCAAATGATGAGTGGCCTGAGGTGGTGTGAAATAAATGTATGCAAGCTAGAGGAACAGGTGGCTCCCTGGTCTGGGTCCTCACTCAACTGTGCAACCCATACAGTGTGTCCAACCTGGGCTACTACTGGTTTTCTGTGTATGTTTGATTTGCAAAACCTATGACGTCCTCATGTGTAGTAATGGGAGCCTCCTGTCCCAGATGCTGCTGTTTCCCAGGGTTGTGCGCTTTGCATGTCTGAAGCCTTAGCTCACAGTCAGTCCTCCTCTGGATTTTAACTTATTGGTCAAACGGTTCTGGAGTTTGCAAAGTGGAAGAGATTGGAGGAAATTCATATTTCAGGGCTATCCAATTACTTAATAAAATAAATGCAAAAGCTTAGAACTGGTTTTAAGGAAAGGACTACAATTGAGGGAAGACTCCAGCCCCTGATCCTGGACAAGCCTAGAAATTAATATGACTGACTTTGAATATAACATCTTCTCACAGCCAAGGGCAAATGCCTTTCCAAACTAGTGGACTGTAGAGATAAGTGGCTTTTCTCGAACTGAAATCAGGAAAGCTAATCCTCCTCTAGCTACCATAGCTTTGCATCTCCTTTACTTCCTTGTGTTTGGTGATAAACATTCTCTGTTGCTGTGCTGTGCATGTTCCTTTATACTAGGCACTCCCGATTGAGTTGTACCTAGTAAACCGGAGTATTTGGAACTATAAGCATTAACTAAGCTGTGTTGCATGAAATAAACGTGCTTTATTGCATGGGACTTGGTTTTAAGAAAAGGGCCCTGGGGCCGGGCACGGTGGTTGACGCCTGTAATCCCAGCACTTTGGGAGGCCGAGGCGGGCAGATCAGCTGAGGTCAGGAGTTCAAGAACAGCCTGGCCAACGTGGTGAAACCCCATCTCTACTAAATACACAAAAATTAGCCAGGCATGGTGGCACATGCTTGTAATTCCAGCTATTCAGGAGACTGAGTCCAGAGGACTGCTTGAACCCGGGAGGCAGAGGTTGCAGTGAGTTGATATCGCACTATTGCACTCCTGCCTGGGCAACAATAGTGAAAAAACTATGTCAAGAAAGAAAGAAAGAAAGAAAGAAAGAAAGAAAGAAAGAAAGGAAAGAAAGAAAGAAAGAAAGAAAGAAAGAAAGAAAGAAAGAAAGAAAGAAAGAAAGAAAGAAAGAAAGAAAGAAAGAAAAAAGTAAAAGAAAAAGAAAAAAGAAAAGGGCCCTGGAGACAAAGACAGTCAAGATTGACATTAAACAGTTCCAGAATGTTGAAGGAGCCTTGAGTTGAGGAGTCACTTGCCATGACTTAACTCTTCACTTCTAATTTGTTGTGACATTTCCCAATCCATCTGTGGTGTAGAGGTATGGAAGGAAAACTTTTGCATATCATCCTGGATTAGAGAAAAGGAAAAAATCCAATAAGTAGAGTGTGTGCATATGCGTGTGCATGTGCTGAGAGCAGAGCGTGAGACCTAACTACATAACAAGAAGATAATCTTGTTGAAATTTCACCACAAACATTGTGTTTGCTTCCTCAGTGGTGGGCTCCTTCCTGTTTTCAAAATAATGACTAAATTTTTCCAAGGCCCACCATATTGCACAACTGCTGGAGGACTATTCACCTTGCAGTCTATGAAAATGGTGCCCAGAACTGTTCAGCATACAGTCTGAGCAATCATTCATAATAGCCCTGGCCAAGGGCTTGGCCAACTTTGTCTATGACTCTCAGAGACAACGCAATGATAGTGTGTGTACATGTGTAGGCATATATGTGTGCACATTGGTGTATCTGATGGCCATATGCCCACAATCCCTTTATATAGCTATCTTTGGATCTCAGTGCATCTGCAAAATGAATCTCAGAGGATCATTTTGTGGGAGTGACTCAACAGAATGCTATTGGGGTTCCTATTTTCATTCCACTTAGATATAACAAAGTAGCATAATTCCTATCCTTGAAAATTAGGCAGATGGCACCATAGTAAGCCGGACAAGGTGAAAGTGATTTCACCAAATGAGTGCTCAAGGGCTCTTCCTAGAGTGCCTTCTAATTTGAGGTCTAAAACTAGAGTTCCCAAACCTGGCAAACTTAGCTGACTATCAAACAGACTGAGGCAAAATATTGGGCAATACAACTTAGGAATCTGTCATGTAACAAGTTTCCTAGGTCATCTCAATGAAGCCAGTGCATGAACTGATATTTTAGAGTAATCCATTCATGTAGGAGATGACATGGAGCTGTTTGTGGCAAGCATTTGGTCTCAATTATACCATGCGATACTTTTAGCAGTGTTTAGTCAATACTTGAGCTTTAGATATGATCATCCCAGAAATTAGATTTGCTCAAGGCTGTCTTGATTGAGAATGAGGGGAAAGGGACAGAGAGGGTAGTGCACAGAGAGTAGGAGATCCCAGATAAACACACCAGGCTTCCTTGGGTCAGGTCCAGATTTACAAAGGTAGTCACTTGATGAATCTCCAGCAAGAATGGTCTGAGTTTCTCTACAACAGCAAAATATCATTTAATTTTTGTTTCCTCTCTTGTTTGGATATAGCTAAGGTAATTGAAAGGCTTATTACATTGATATATCCTGGTGGAGCAGAGGGGAATAATGCATGCAACAATAAATATGATTGTGTTAGATCATCCACCTCAGCCACACAGATGAACACAGTTAATTGGGAACAAATGATCTTCCCTTCCTAATATCTCTTTCTTCGCATTTCTTTAGCACCATATAAAAACTGACACACACACACACACACACACACACACACACACAGAGAGAGAGAGAGAGAGAGAGAGAGAGAAGAGAGGAAAGACCTGTCATGCTTAAGCTTTCCCTTAGGGAGTAGAAAAGGCCTAGAGACATATGAAAAGAGAGGCCAAAATTCACAAGGTCTTGGTATCTTTTTTTCCAGCTTCACATTTGTTCACATAAATACAGACACACATGCCTGCACACACATAATATTTATCCAGGAGAAATAAGTTTAAAATGAACATTAAGAAAAAAGATGTCAGAGAGGAGATAACTGTGATGGAAACAGTTTCTAAGTAAGAGGTTGGAGTAGTTAATCCAAATTTGCTTACTCAGGAATTGAATGGAAGGGCTGGAGAAAGGTTAACTCTATGTACTTGAGACTTTTATAGGTACTTTTAGTGTCAACTAATAAAGTCTTTCTTTGTAATTCATCCCTACTCCACCCCCTATTGCTTCCAGGAGTCAAAGCCAAGCATCACATTTACTCTGCAAACATCTGGGACTCTTCTGTGGCCATGATTGAATAACTAGTTCCAGGGAGGGGTTAAGGGGAGCTCAAACAACCACAGAAAACCAAGAGTGTCACTCTGCATCTCATTTGCCTGTTTTCTATAATGAAGCTGTAGAATGGACAGTACTCCATGAATTCATGCCTAAGATGATTATCTAGGAGCCAAGTTGCCTGGTGGGGAAAGAAAGCAGTTCACAATGTTTACAGTTGAAGCAGAGCAAAGCACTATTTTCTGATCTGTAACATTAGCAGGGCCTTAGACAGATGCTCCCTTACTTCTGCCCTCCTCCCTCAACCCTCATGCTGGGAAAGGAATGAGAATATAATATGTAACCATAGCACACTAGCTTCCCGAAATATACTGCTGTTTTCCCTTTATGTGAAGAGGTTATTTTATCTTTATGTCTGAATATAGTATAACTTGTCATCTTTTCATATTTTCACAGTGGACAGTCTAAGTGTGATTCAGAGCAGAATCCTCCTGATTGCAGGAGAAGTGAAAGAGAGTCCTAAACAGGGAGGTGGCTCTAAGAACTGAAATTATCTAAACCCTGTTACCGTGTGAGTTCCTAGCAAGATGGTCCAGCCTCAGGAATGACTGAAACCTCAACACTGAATGTTATCATATTCTGTCTCAGCAGGGGCATGGCATTGGAGTACTTGGAATCTGCTTACTTGCTTTTTTTTTTTTTTTTTTAAAGACAGAGTCTGCAGTGTCACCCAGGCTGGTGTGCAATGGTGTAATCTTGGCTCACTGCAACTTCTGCCTCCCAGGTTCAAGTGAGTCTCCTGCCTCAGACTCCTGAGTAGCTAGGATTACAGGTGCCCACCACTACACCTGGCTAATTTTTTGTATTTTTAGTAGAGACGGGGTTTCACTATGTTGGCCAGGCTGGTCTCGAACTCCTGACCTTGTGATCCACCCACCTAGGCCTCTCAAAATGCTGGGATTACAGGCATGAGCCACCACTCCCGGCTGGAATCTGCTTTCTGATGTGCTCATGTTGTAGCACATGTAGGACTCGAAAACATTCTGAGCCTCCTACTCTCTCTTTGAGGAAGGGCTCCCTCAGTCAAATGAAATCCACAGATCTCTAGTCCCACTCCAGTGCTGGAAGGAAGGAGGTTGGTGTGGGGTTTTCTTTGAACAAAGAGAGAATTATTATCATTACTCTTTTGTGATATAAGCTACGTGAACTATTAACTTTTAATCGAGTCACTGATTTTTCACCTGTGATATGCAGCATCTAATTTTAGTAAGTATAAATGTTTAATAAAGCCTTAGAGAATTTGGTAATAGTCATGTCATAATAGTCCTTGTTAAATGAGTAGGACCTCAGATAGCCCCAAATATAATGTCTTGTGTTAGTATTGCCTTTCATTCATTCAACTATTTCTTCCTCCAGGTAAAGCTCATTCATTAAGCACCTATTATGAACCAAACACTCAAAAGACTCTAGAGATAAATGGATGACCAAGATATGACTAATGCCCTTGAAAATCTGCAGTCTATTGAGAAACAGTCAGAAAAACAGATAACTACAATGCAATATAAAACCCCTGTAACACAGGAGAGTTTATGCCTCAGATTAAGTCCCCATTTCTTATCGTACGCTATAGTTTATACCAGTACAAACAGAAGTAATAGAATAACACATAATAACAGATCCAATGTGAGTATTCAGAAAGTATAAGGCATATAGTTATATAATTTAAAATCCATAGATAAGAGAAAGATTCTGCCTTTCAGTACAGACAATAGAAGCCAGCTGGTTTTTGAGAATAGATTATAATTTCTATAATAATCTTCACTTTATTTATCTCCAAAGTCAATTCCATATTACTATTCTAACATATTCTAAATAATAATAAGAAGAAGAATTAGTAACACTGCTATGATTACCATGTATCACACACTCTATATATTAAGTCCCTTCATGGAGGGTCTGCATTAAGTTCTCCCAAGAACATATAAAGAAGGTATAATTTTTTTCTTTCCATGCTACACACAGGAAAATAAGGATCAGGCAAATAAAATAACATGCATAGTAGAGCAATCTCATGAAAATTTTAAAATCAAAGGAACTTCAATAAACTGGTTCTGGCACTAACCAGTGTGTGACCTCAAAGTGCCATTTCAACTCTTTAATCTCCATTTTCTATAAACTTCGGATTATAATATAGCACGTATCTTACGATGATGCTGTGAAAATCAAAGGGAATTATATAAGTACAACACTTAGCATATTGCCTGACACACAATAGGCTTTCAATAAATGTTAGCATGTGCTTTTACTATCCAAGGCCACCCAGTTTAGAAAGGTTGTTTTTTATGTATTTACTATTTTGTCTTGTCTTTCTCTACCCTGCCACCACGGTTGTTTGCTCAAAAATCAATTCTGGAAAAGTAAGTAAAACAAAATCTAATGATAACAAAAGAATAAATTCAATGATATAATTTCCCTGTTTTAAAATTCATGTTCTCCCATGTTTACCTAGAAAAGCAGCCAACTTTTATTGAGTACTTAGATACATGAGACACTATGTCAAAGGCTTTATCTGCATGATTGCTCATTTAATCTTTTTTATAAAAAAAAATTGGTAAAGCCCATATTAGAGCCCAACTCAGTCTGATTCTGCAGTCCACACACTAAAATCACCATGTTATCAGCCACGCAGGAAAAAAATACAAACTCATGCACTCAGAATACAAGGTTCTTCATAAACTAACCCTAACCTAACTATGTGATCATTATTCCTTCTGTTTCTGTACATATGTTCTCCTTTCCAGACATCCCAGATATCATACAATTCTCCAAACATGCTGACTATTTTCTACAACAGCACATCTTAAGACTTAAGACATGCTGTGTTTCTATCTGAATTATCCTTCATTTCTCTTTCTATCCATCTTCTTCCAGGGAGAAGGAACTCCCATTCCTGCTCTACCAAGCAAACCTACTCAGGTTTCAAAACCCAACTCTAATGTCCATTCTTCCTTGACGTTTTTAAAAGTCTTAGTCTAGCTAAACTCTACCCAACTTCATAATTCTAATGTATTTTACCTTTACATCTGATATTGTATACTATCCGGTTGCCTGTGTCTTCTCATTAAACTTGAGGTTTTTAAGGCCACAAAACAAAAATGTATTGTTCACTTTTACATCTTCAGTACTCAACAGTGTGAGGAGTCTAGTGATTCAATCAATCACTTAATAAAAGTGCCCGGATAATTTTTGTGTATGTAGGTAGCATTGTTTTAGGGACCATGGGGAGTTTGGGGAAGTATAAAATAATCTCCACCCTAAAGGAAATGACAATCTTAATAAAGAAATAAAACTCACTCTGATGGAACCTGAAAGAGCAATAGTCTACATTAACATTTTAAATCTGTGGTACCAAAAATAAGGCCAAGATTTGGATGGTGGTCAGGATTGGAGGGAAGCAGGGACGAAGTTATGGCTAACAATAATGGAGTCAACACATATGCACGTATGCCCTTCTTGGAACTTCTCAGTGAATAGCTACACAAAAAGTTGACAAATTCATCAGAAATTAGTTTAATTTAATTTACTTGACCCTGAAACCATTTATTCATGAACCATCTATTGTCATTCTTAGTTTCTATACCATTTGCCAATTAATTTCATAAAAAAATTAATCAAAAAACATAGCATGAAAATTATGTATGAGGAGTACCTTATAATAATCCTTGAAATCTTATTATAAGCATTTTCCCAGATAAATCCCTATAAGACCAGCAAAAACTAAAAGAATTAGCTAATGTTTGGTGACTGGAATAGAAATTTACTAGCCTTATTAAGTACCACAAATATTAACCAGATTTCTAATTATCTTTGCTTATTTTTCTGAAAGAATCACTAACTACTCAGAGTATGTTCTATTTTTATATTAAATTGAACATATTCTACATTTATATTATTAAATTGAACAGTCTCTGTTCTTAGCCTGTAAAAAATGTAATACGTAAATGTAACAGATATACTTGAATTCTATGATTCTCTCATCTCAGTTTCTGCTCAATTCTCTTTTTTTTTTTTTTTTTTTTTGAGACGGAGTCTCGCGCTGTGTCACCCAGGCTGGAGTGCAGTGGCGCGATCTCGGCTCACTGCAAGCTCCGCCTCCCAGGTTCACGCCATTCTCCTGCCTCAGCCTCCGAGTAGCTGGGACTACAGGCGCCCGCCACCACGCCCGGCTAGTTTTTTGTATTTTTAGCAGAGACGGGGTTTCACCATGTTAGCCAGGATGGTCTCGATCTCCTGACCTCATGATCCACCCGCCTCGGCCTCCCAAAGTGCTGGGATTACAGGCTTGAGCCACCGCGCCCGGCCAATTCTCTTCTTATCTAATACTCTTTTTACTGAATAAAAGGAGGAGCTGGTCAAAACCTTGTGTGAGGCTGCAGTCCTTGCCTGTGAAAAACATTTTGTAAATAGACATATATATGCACACACACATATCTATATGCACACATTTATGCACAAATGTATAGTTTTTGTAGATAATTCAGTAGTTATATACAATATATATGCATATATTTTATTTGAAACAATAGATTTGCTAGCTTATGATTTTCTGTAAAAAAGGAAAAAGGAAATCAAAATCATTTCTAATGGAAAATGCCAAACCAAAATGGGAACAGCCTGACATGTAGTCATCAAGTACAAACTTGTATGCTCTAGAAAGGGAAGTGAATTTTAAGGGACACTTTCTACATTTAGTCTCACCTAAACATATGGATAAAATCTTGGAATTGTGTCCAACTAATCTTATTGGCATATTCCCATTATGTATAATGGTAATATTGAAATGTAGACGCAAGTAACTCAGCAAAGCTGAGTGCTCTGAAATTTTAAATTAATCATTTTATCTAATCTCATGTTTAATGAGTTAGTTTGAATTGATTCTTCAACACAAACATTATTTATTATTAATCATTTTTAAAAACTTTTTTTGCCACTGTGTCTCACATGCCTTCAAAGCACACTATACTTTTACACACACTGTCTTCCATTCTCCTACAATCAGTAGCTTATCAAAAATCTTGGCTTTACCAAGATGTTTATACCTTAAGTATTTTCGACTTTTATGCACACAAGTTCTTTGAATCTCTCTAATCCTCAATTTTGTAGTCAATTTAATAGCATGTATATGACAACACATATGCACAGATATTTTTAAAGATTAAAAGAATTTAAATGAGGGGATCAGAAACGTGTGTGTGTGTGTGTGTGTGTCTATACAGAAACCAATATATTACAATTGTAAGAAAAAAGTAAATATTAATCAGGAATAGCTGTATGTTTGTGTACCCAATTAATTTCCTAAGGGTCCAGAGAAAGGAAAGATTTCTATTGTCTGTGAGGAACCAAGAAGATTGACACTAAGCAAAATAATGGTGTCCATGGTAGATTTAAATTTGTTTTAATAGTGCAAAGATATAGTGCTCAGCATCCCAAGAATTTCACAGGAAATGGGACTAGAACTGACTGATATTAGTGACTTATATCTGTGGCATGTGTCCATTTTATCCAATTAAAAAAAAAAAAAAAAAAAAAACATGATAACCAAGAAACTTCCTTCTTAAACCAAGAGATTTCACCAGACAATAAACATATTGGTGGTGAATCTGCACCCAGGATTCAAGCCTCATAACTAACATACCCTTCATACATCAGATTTAAGTCACAAGCTTCAGCTGGGGTGCTCTATGACAGAAAGGAATCTTTTGCCTAAACAGAAATTATTTTCCCAGAAACCATTCTAAACATCCTGGGACAACTTTTATCTTACAGTCCCTCAGGATTTATCTCAGCATTCTTGATGCAGAGCTTTAGAATTTATCAGGTTATTTTATGGGCAAAACCTGGGGCATTGCCTTCTTGGATGCTCCACAAGGGTATGTCTTGTTAGCCCCTTGGTTCATATGTGTATCTTGGCACTCAGCACAGAGACAATGGGAATGACTCTGGATTTGGCGTCTGATTTGGGGCACTGTCCTGCCATTTACTTTGACTTGGGCAACTTAGTTAAGTTCCATAAGCCTCCTTTCTCATATCTACAGTGAAGGTTAATAATACCTGTCTGTCTCAAACATTCAAGATCATATAGTTCACTTTATTTCACTAACACTCCTCTGCACTACTCTGTACCATACACCATATTAAGCACAGGAGATACATGTAGCATCTGCCCTTGGAATGCTCCAGGTTTAGTTGGGAACAGACTTGTAAATAAGTAATTAAAAATACTATTTGATAAACGCTACCCTAGACAGCTGTTATGAAGGTAAAATATGATGACATAGGTGAAAACACCTTGTGAGTTGAAAAGTTCTGTTAAAATGGAAACTATTATCATTCCAGGATTCTCCTCCTCTTTGCCACCAATCCCAATTCCATGTTTTATTCAAAAGGTTTAAATGAAGCTGAATTCCTCCACAAAGTCTTCCTGACTGCAGCAGCTTCTAGACACAAAACAGCTGTGTCTGGTTTTGTTCTCTATTTACTAGATTATAATTGAGCTTTATAGTAATTGTTGGAAAAATTGTTTCCTGTTTTGAAAGAAAAGTACAAAAATCTAAAATTCTTTCTAATCTTTGTTAAAGCATCTCAGCTAAGACCTAGAACTTAAATGTCAGAATGAAGAGCGGTTTAGTGGGATTTTTTATTTTTTTAGTTGACACTTAATAATTGTACACATTGATAGGATACGGAATGTTTCCTTACATGTATCCCAAGTGTAATAACAAAATCAGGGTAATTAGCATAGTGATGACCACAAACATTTATCATTTCTTTGTGTTGTGAACATTCAAAATCCTTTCTTCTAGCTTCTTGAAAATATATAATAAATTACAGTTAACTATATTCACCCTACAGTGCTGTAGAACACCAGAGATCATTCCTCCTATCTAGCTATAATTTTGTATGACTTTACCAACTAATACCAGTTAGAGTAGTTTAGTTTTGAGGCTGAGTCCAGGTAACAGAATTGTGGATCAAAATAAATAGTTCGATTTGAGAAGGAAATATCTGTGATGACTCAACACAATTCCAATGCTTGGCACAAGCTCCCGTGTCATGTTCTCCTTTGTTAAGGTGCTTGTTCTTTAGGAGGACTCAGGGGAAGTAGCAACTGTACTAGTACCATTAAGCACTTTAATAACCCACCGTGAAAGAACATGTAGCTTCTGAAAAGGCTTCCTGTTGCTGTTAAACCAAAGACTAGTTAAGAGAGGATTGAGTGATTCTCCTCCCACCAGGAATTTATTAGGGATTAAATGCCTGGTAAGAGAGATTATCTGGGGGAATTATCATGGAAACATGCAACCACTGCTACTTAAGAGAGAAGTGAAAATCCACGTCACTTAGGGCTGTTGGAGGAGTTTCATGGGATTAGGCATGTAGAATTACTTTCCTTTCCATATATGCAATACATATATTAATTGAGATTCACTTATCCATGCTATTTTAACATCCCCAAACTTTAAGGCCTCGTTAATACCCACTTTATTTGCAAATCCTTCCTTGAAACTTCTTTCCTTAGTGAACAACTTTTTCTCTGAATTCTTCTAATCCTGATAAGAAAAACCCAAAAGTCTTTTTTTCCACAGTAGTTTTCATATCAGTACATTCCTTTCCATCCTCATTTTTGTCACACTTGTGAATACATTAACATTGTATTCCTGTATTGAATTATAAATTCCATAGACTTTTTTGATGGTCAAACTCTTTTGTCCCCTTATTAATGTTTGCTTCCTAATGATGGTGTGCCATGGCAGAATACTGTATTATCTGCAGATTTGAGCAGAGGAATAGAAAACTGGGTGAGGTCACTGACATGACATTCAGAGCCTGCTTGAAAATGAATAAATTTGCTAAGTGTCTGATATGGAAGGGAAAAAGAGGAAAAATAAACCTCTGAGAATAAAGATAGAAAGTGCCATTTTGGCAGACCCAAAATGTAAACAAAAACTAATGAAACAAATAAACAAAAAACTTAATCCTGAAATAACATTTTTGATATGCTTTTTGTTTTTCAGAAATAAAGAACAAATAATTATAACAGAGAGAACATTAGATGACATCATATTATATATTGCAAAAGGGTTAAATGGTGCCTGGAAGAGAGCAAGAAGTTACTTTTGGCCCCCTCCTCAGATGTGGCAGATCATTTCATCTTGTCCCTTTCTCCTCCATTCTTCTTTCCCTCTTCTTTTCTAATGTCTAAAATATTCAGTGAGGGAAGGTGACGTGCCATAAACGGGTAAAGAAAAGTTTCCTTTCATTTTTCTTACTTCAGTCCCTAAGGACAAACATATAATATGGATGCCTAAACGATAAATACATCATCTTAGTTCAACCAAATAGAAGATTTAATGTTAATGAATAACCCCTCACATTTGCAGAAGGGCTATGCTCTATAAAGTACCCTCATATGTATTATCCTTTTGTTTTTTCCCAGACATCATGCAAGGTGGGCAGTTTCTTTCTTTCTATTCTTTTTTTTTTTTTTTTCCAATAAAGAAAGAAGCTCAAAGGTGGCAAGTGAATTGCTCAACATCATTCTGAGTCAGATCCTAGACTGAGAATCTGGGTCCTTTCTCTTTTCCACTGTCACTACGGCCTCGATAAGATTTCACCACTGAGCAATTTCACTAAGACAGATATGAGTTCTAAAGAAGTAATTATTTTGCGATTTTCATGGCAGATATCAAGCTTTGTATTTTCATATTTAATGAAAATTTTAAATATGTAGATATTGAGTACTATTGATTAAAGGGAGGTATATAAGAAGTAAAAATAGATCCATAAGGCAAAATAGTTTCATTAACATTGAATTATTTTAAAAACTTAATTCTAACAGAAAAACAATTCAGTATAAATTTTAAAAATGAATTGTATTTTATCTACTCAAGTATTGGCCCAAGAATATTACTGAGCACTTACCATGTTCTAAACAATGCATGGGTACTACTGGGCATATAGGAAAGAACAAACCCTCTGTCTGTGCCTTCATAATGTCCCACCAAGCAGGTGAGATAGACATATAGCAAAGAGTTATTATATGCCTGAATGCAGGGACCATAGGAATCTAGCCTAGCAAGGTCAGGAAAGCTTTCTTTAAGACAAGACAATTAAGGTAAAATAAAATAAGAAAACAAGAGGATACGCTTAAGCAAAAAGGAAGAGAGGATGTAGCGCAATGCAAAAGCATTTGAGGAAGAAGGTTAATTTGGAATTTAATGGGGTAGAGGTGATCACCCACGGAGACAGTTAGGGTGTGAAAAGAGGCCACGGATCATGGAACTCCAATATTTATTACAGTTGGTCAGGTAAAAGAAAAAACCTGAAAGGTTTTATGGCTTACCAAATATTTTATTTTGCACTGAATTCTCTGTTCCTTAAACCAGGGTTCAAAATGGCATTGAGTATACCTTTTATTTTCTGAAATGTTGTATTCACATAAAATACAAAACCTGAACATCCTTAGACACCTTCTCTTTACCAGCTTTTTTCACCTACATTGTCTCACTTCATCTCAAAACAACCTTAACTAAATGAGACACTGTCTGCTTCTCACTGAGGCTTAAAAAGATTATTCCTTTCCAAATATCCAGGATGGCAGAACCAGAATAAGAACCGGATTTTAGGATCTCTATTCTATTGCAGCTTCCAAGACACCCCACAGTGGCCCTGTTAACTAAAAAATCCTATTCATCCATCAAATGCTTATTAAGATCATGCTGAGTGTCACTGAACAAGATAGATAAGATCTGTGTCTTCATGGAATGTACATTCTACTAATAAACAGAATAATGTCATGAGTAGGGAGTTTTTGTTTGTTTGTTTCTTAAGAATTCTCATTTACTTCAGAGAAAAAAAAATCTTTCATGTTCAAAAGAATGAAATGAAGTACTCACATTTGGACTCCATTTCTCTGGTTGTCTGGTGTTTCCTGTGTCCACTTTCACTGTTATTCAGATGGTGTGGTGCTCTTTCTCCCTTATGGCCATGGGCACTGTAAGCAAAGGCACGGCCAGGAAAAAGATGTCAATACTTTGTACAGAATTGGTTAATTAGGATGGTTCCCTCATCACACACTCACCTAGAGGTTTTGCAACATGCTATCATGTTTTGGGTCATAGCTACAGGTGATTCCAAAGACTGTTACTGCTAACACCCAAAGTTATGTTCCATCATATTCAACTAAAGGCATTCGAGAGAGAGAGAAAAAAAAAAAAAAAACCTTTTAAAAGCTAGTGTTTGCAAAACCTCTCTGTACTAGGAGCAAGAGTGTCCCTAGGGTAAAAGTTGGTGGAATAAATCCAGCTAGTCTTCTGATTTCAAGCCCATGCTTTGTATTAAAAGGGGACTTAGTGACCTGGAAGAATAATTGTACCTTTCGAAACACCTGTTTCTTATCCTTCTGTTAGGAGAAAGGGTGTAGTTGGCAACCATCCTCCCAATCAAATCCTATAAATAAACTGGCCCATTTCTTCTCTGCCATGTTCCAGAAGTTAGTAGACACCTGGGAAAAAGAAATGTAATACATGCAAGTCAGGCTAATGCAAAATTGAAAAATAAACCCCGAAACTACTAGAAAGGAACGCCAACTGTTCGGCAATGCCCCCTCTGCTACTGTGGATGCACAGCAACCTCCAAACCTGGAAATGATTCATTTATCTTTTCCAGGAAGGGCAGGGTAGGATGGAAGTAGCTCATATTCCTAGATTCTGAAGGACATGAGACTACAATACATTGGATAGATTACATGGAAAGAAATTTCACAGGGAAGAGCGGAGAAAGAAAGACCATGAAGTAGAAAGGAACAGATAAAGAAATGGGAAGCAGTGTGGAAAGAGGCAAAAAGCATGTCATTAAAGGAGCTGCAGTAATGTCAGACTGTTACCAAGGGAGTGGGTTTCTCAGACAGAGTAGATTCTGCAGGGCCAGTCAGGCAGCCTCAAGGCTGGTGGATTCCAAATGAGGTACAGGCCCCGGCCCCTCAAAGGCAAGCCAGCCCTCCAGTAAGGGGGACCAAGGGGAGCGATAAGGATCTAGAAAAAAAGGATGGCTTTCTGCCAGAGTTTCTCAGTTTCTGAAAGAATCTGAGAAACAAAGTGCTTCAGAAATACTTCGGGAGCAGAAGAACAGAGTGCTTGTCAAAAGCATAGGTCTGTGGAAGCCAATCCAGACAATCAGACTCTCCTGGGGTCACATCTTATATCTTTGACAAATGCCATAGGTGAGTCTTATGCAGAATTTAGTTTAATAAGCATAGGCTATGATGATAAAACTGCAGTCTTCAACTTCTTTTGTTGTCAGGCTGCTCAAGGCTCTCTGTTGGTCACAGCCCCTAGAACAGAGCTGTCTTGACTGACAATACCAGACCCCCTAGTAACAGAGATCTTGGATTACTTTGTGATGGGAAACTACACCAGAATCTCCTCATATAACATTCCTGACCAGGCGCAGTGGCTCACGACTGTAATCCCATCACTTTAGGAGGCCAAAGCAGGTTGATCACTTGAGGTCAGGAGTTCTAGAACAGTCTTACCAACATGGTGAAACCCGGTCTCTACTGAAAATACAAAATTAGCTGGGCATGGTGGTGCATGCCTATAATCCCTGCTACTTGGGAGGCTGAGGCAGGAGATTCGCTTGAATCCAGGAGGCCAAGGTTGCAGTGAGCTGAGATGGTGCCACTGCACTTCAGCCTGGGCAACAAGAGCAAAACTCCGTCTAAAAAATAAAAACTAAAAAATAAATTATTGAGTGTCAGGCCACATTCTCTGACCTTTGTAAAGTTCCTGAATCAAGGTCTGCAGCTTCAGAAGCTACTGTGTCAGCTTTTAGTGGTAAGGAGAGTACTAGGGCACTGAGGCTGAGGTACCAATCAGATCTTGAGTGTGGCTTTCAGACCCTTTGTGTGGAAGCACAAAGGTGAAAGAAAGAGAAAGGCCTTTAAAAAACTTGTCAGTCCCACAATATTCACTAGGATCCTAATTCGAGATCGCTGTGCTAAGTGCCAAAGGCATTATACAGCACTCTCATTGAACTGTTATTCAAGTATAGAACTCAAAATAAATTTGTGAGGTGAATTTCTATGAAGTAAAGAAGTTCTCATTAGAAACGTGTGTTCATTAAATTTTTATTTTCCAGCAGGTAAGGCAACCTAAGTAAAACCATGTTCAAAATTAGGGGTTCAGACAGGAAACCCTAGTTATATATACACCAACCTCCAGAATAAAGGCTGAACTGGAACCACTGTCTACCTCCTTGTAATCCCTGACTTTCTTACCCCTTCCCTCCTCTCTGATGATTGTTGGTGAGTTTGGGTCCTTGTGGTAATGTTTCCCTTTGAGGTCACTAACTCTAGGAAGCCCCTGTCCTGTACCAGGCACTTCTGCACACAGCCGGGACATTGCAATCCCTTCCATCTGTGTGCTGCTGCACTCACAGGTGGGCTCAGAACTCCCGCAAAATCCTAATAAACACTCCTTCATCCAAAGGGGACAAGCATCCCCTTTGACACATTTTCATGATAATGATAAACTGAAGGCCTGATACAGAAAGCAGCCTTTAACTCAAAATAAGCAAATGAAAACCACTTCCAAGGTCTCTTTCCATGATGTCTTTTTGACGCTGTGTTTCCTGAAAGAATGAGAAAAGTCCTCCCCAGTTCGGGGCCTATGAGCAACCACCATTGGGGAAGCGGCATCCAAGCCCCTTGGACACCTCGCTGAGTCACCTTTCCTCTCCCTTCTCTCCTCAGCTCCAATGGAAAATCTGTCACGTGGGCCCAGAACGAGAAGAGCAGCCGGGGTCAGCACCTGTGGCAGCGCCTGTCCATCCACATCAACAAGAAAGAAAATCCCAACCAAACGGCAGTCATCAAGCCCTTCCCCAAGAGCACGGAGAGCCGCGGCCTGGGCGCGGGCGCTGGCGCAGGCGGGAGCGCGGGGGGGATGGGGGCCACGGGCGGTGCGGGCTGCGCAGGCGCCGGCCCTGGCGGGCCCGAGCCCCCAGACGCCAGCCCCAAGGGGCTGTATGATGTGGCCGAGACCGAGGAGCACTTCCCGGCGCCCACGCGGCCGCGCTCACCATCGCCCATCAGCACGCTGAGCCACCGCGCGGGCTCGGCCAGCCGCACGGACGACGACGTGCCGTCGCTGCATTCGGAGCCCGCTGCGCGCAGCAGCTCGTCGCAGGGCTCCCTCATGGAGCAGATCAGCAGTGTGGTCACCCGCTTCACGGCCAACATCAGCGAGCTCAACTCCATGATGCTGTCCACCGCGGCCCCCAGCCCCGGCGTGGGCGCCCCGCTCTGCTCGTCGTACCTGATCCCCAAAGAGATCCAGCTGCCCACAACCATGACGACCTTCGCCGAAATCCAGCCTCTGCCAGCCATCGAGGTCACGGGCGGCGCGCAGCCCGCGGCGGGGGCTCAGGCGGCTGGGGACGCGGCCCGGGAGAGCCCGGCAGCGGGGCCCGAGGCTGCGGCCGCCAAGCCAGACCTGGAGGAGTTGGTGGCTCTCACCCCGCCGTCCCCCTTCAGAGACTCGGTGGACTCGGGGAGCACAACCCCCAACTCGCCAGTGTCGGAGTCGGCCCTCTGTATCCCGTCGTCTCCCAAATATGACACTCTTATCATAAGAGATTACACTCAGAGCTCCTCGTCGTTGTGAATGTCCCTGGAAAGCGCACCGGCCTGCGCGTGCGGAGCAGAGCCCCCCGGTGTTCACACACACAGTGGCAAGCATAGTCGCCTGGTTACGGCCCAGGGGGAAGATGCCAAGTGCACCCCTTGATGGAAACACGAGATCCATAGTGCTATCTCACGACAACCGACGAAGACACCGACGACAAATCTTTTGGCAGATTTTCTTCTAGTGGCCTTAGAAAACATGGGCTTTTAAGAAACACGGCTGATATCTTTGAGGGCTGACAAGGCGTCTGTTCAAACAGTTCCATACCAAGTGCTTTGCTCTAGGAAAGCAGTGCGTGTGAAACAGCGTAACGGAGGGTGAAGAGCATAGTTAATAAGCAACTGTAAAAAGTTTTATTTGTTTACTTTAATTCTTTTCCCAGAAGAGTCTTTGATTCACCAAACATGAATGTACATTTTCTAACAAACTCAAAATCTGGGACCAAAACATCAACTTTTCTCTTTCTTTTTTCTTTCTTTTTGTTTTTTCTTTCCTGTAAAGACCTTGAAAAGCAGTAACTTGGGTCCAGTATTTACTGAGGCGTTGTGAATGTGTCCCATGCATAACACACGACTGGATAGTGAGTGCTGCGCTAATGTACTACGTAGGGCTTCTACCAGAGATTTTCCTCTCCAATCGGGTTGTGAAATACTCTTCCAAAAGCCTGCATCGGGGATTCCACCTACTTATTTCAGATTCACCTCCATTAACCAAGAAAACCAGTGGAAGATTTCTTGACTATTTCACCATGTTGCCAATCAATACTGGAGTAGCAAAAAAATATTTTCTGGAATACTGTTTTGTAATTCCCTCACTGGGGTGCATTGTAGCTGGAAATTCTCTTTATAATCATTCTTGAGCTCCAGCCTGGCTATCTCTTTCAAGAAACATGGCCACTCCTCTTTAGGAATGCTGTTCCGTTTGCATTGCCAACTAAAATATTAAAATATGCATTGGGGCTTCTTCATTCCTTTATTTTGAGAACCTGATGCACAAAGAGCTCCTTTGTTCTTTTTGAGTCCCACCACTGGAAGAGTGGTCCATAGACCCCATGAAGACATTGTCACGATTTGAGAGACTGTTGTTGAAAGGATTAACACAATCTTAATACACTGAAAATTTTAAACTGTGTCAAGTCAGCTTAGTGGAGATTTAGTTATGCCAGTGAGCAGTGATTTTAACTATTCTTGGCTGCTTAAACAGGGCAGCTATGAACTATGACAAATGTAGATTTTTCAAAGCAATACAAAATACTAAAAAAGAGGAACCTTAATGAATATTAACCACACAGTCTTTCTTAGCCATTCCAAAAAGAGGCAAAGCAATTCTTATTTTCTTTTTTTAAATAATGATTCATATTATTTTGTGCACTTCATACTGTCACTTTTTAAAACTGCAGAAAAGAGATTTAGAGGTATAATAGAAACAAGTGTGCTTTGATAGTCTCAAATAGGTAGAATTCATAGTTCAAGACCTGAATCCACTGTCATCTCTTTCTTCCTCCCATTGCAGCTATCCTCAGGTACCAAATGTTTTGATTTTTAAATAAGGATAGTAATAAATGGAGGAGGTGTCCTATAAATTCAAAGTTCAGTTGACCCAGCCTTATACTTAAGATAGCCTTATGAAAAATATATGCTGTGAGGCAGAAGTATATTTTGGCAGAGAGAAAAATAAATAAAACTTTTTCTTTTAGCTCAATATCCTTATTTTGGTAAGTAATTTTTTTTTTATTTCACATCTACTTAAAAGAAACTAAACTGAGAAATAGAAGTCAGTCCATTGGCATAATTTATCATTCTTCACTTTAAAAAATTCTAATAAATATTGTGCTTGAGTTTTCTTTTCTGCTATTTGTTCTTACTTGCAACTTTAAGTCAAACCTCCCAATACAAAACATTAAAAGCTAACATTCATGTACTAAAGTATTAATTTACAAGAAATCAAACCTCCCATGCTAGATTTGAAAATAACATCATCACAGCACCCTGATCCCAAATATTATAACGAGGCTTTTAAAATGTAAGTGAAATCCAGCTAAGTTTCATAGTTTCATTAAAAGCAAATGTCTGCCTCTACCTGAAAAACAAATGGAAATCTTTTGAAGTATTAATACCCTTTGGATCCTCATAAAAAAGATGGCATTCACCTGAGGATTCCTATCTTGACTTCTTATGGATTAAAAACCTTTCTCGATATGCTCTACATTTTAAAATTTGTTTCATAAAATCCTTATGTTGATTTTCATTTTATTCTCAAGTACAATACGTTTCACTCTAGACCAATAGAAGAACATGTTTAAACTTTGTTCATGGTCAAATTCATTTTCTATGTTTTAGTAACATGGCTCTTAAAAAGTACACTACCTTACAAAAAAACTTCATTTGAAATTAAATTTAATGCAAGTAAATTGCCATCTGATAATTCCACATGCTATCATAATCAACTGTAATAATAAAAATGATTTATCCAATTAGAAGAAAACAAGATATATTTTTCTCTGTATTTCTACAACTTTTGCCACTTCATTGACTACATTGTATATTGGACATCAGATTATTAGTAATGCATTATTGAGATCTTTTATTTTGGAATGATGCTAACTCTGTCTCTTTGCCAATTCTAATACCAGGTTCCAAGTAATAACTCTACAGTACAAAGAGAACTGAATATTCATTCTAGGGCTATAGGATATGAACTTCACAATTCATTTGGGTACATTCTCATTGAATTTCCTTCAAAACAATCTGTTCCTGGTGCCCAGTGATAATTCAGTCGGGACCAGCATGACTAAAAGGAAGGGGATATGCTAAGGCTCAGCAAAGTGACCCTAAAGGAGAGATATGTCCCAGGATGGAAAGAAGAAGATGTGGTTTAACCAAGTTATACTGACTAATCTAATCAGTCCATTCGTCCTTCTATTTTGGGAAAGGAGTGGGGACAGCCTAAGAAGAACATATCTGCATTGGGAAGAACCGTCTTTCCAGGCTAGGGATGGGGAACAGAAAGGGAGTATGGAAAGAAAAATTTTAACAGATTTGACTGAAGCAAGGAAAAAAAGCAAATCCCCAAATGTGCTAATCCTTGAAAGTAACTATCTTTCCCAAACTACTGCTGTTACCAGCAAGTGATCAGGAAGACTAGGAGCTATTTCTGACTGTAAATGAATTGTATAATGGCTCTGCTGCAGTTCTGTGACTTCCAAGCCAGGAATTAAATGCTCTTTTTAAGAATAACAAAAAACAAAAGCATTTCCTATGCTAGTCTCCCAGTAAAATGTACATGTTTTGGAGACTTCAAAGGTATTATATGAGTTCACATTTAGCAACAGCTTATTAATAACCCTCAAGCTGTCAGAATCTCTATAGTTACCATTTACAATTTTATACTGTGAAAAAATACAGATCAGTGAAAGCATAAAGATAAATCAGAATTCACTTTGAAGAGGGTCTGAGGCCTGGGAGAGTCTCTACTGTCTATTGAAGAATGAGGCATGTATAAAATAGTTGGTTGAATTTCACTGATCTTCCTAATGTGAACAAATATACTATGTATATTGTGTGTATTTCTAGAAATCAATGGCAGCTGCTGATGGTGTTGTAATTAGAAATCTATATAGATTATAGATGTTTTAGAAAGATGGTGCCAATCCTAAAAAATTTGTGTGGGCTAAAAGTGCTTGTACTTACTTTTTTCTGCACTTATAACTGATTTGGTTTTAAAATTGTGTGCGTGTATCTGTTCTTTCTCTGTTGTGGCAGCTTGTACTATTAAAATAATAGAGAATGTTAAATTATTTTGATGTGAATTGCAAATGATTTTTTTTTCATAAAGTTTAACATTTTTATCAGCATTGTTTTGCTTTGTACTTGTATAAATATGTTTTATTTTAGCACTTCAAAATATACTTGCCTGTTTCTCAGTTGTCTAAATCATGTTGTACTTGGTGTTTGTGAAGCCAGTTACTTTTCAAAAAACATTAAAAAAACTGTAATATGATTTTAAGATTATTCCCCTCAAATGTTTAGAATGTTGTCTTAATAGTGTTTTCTAAGATGAAAAGAGCCATGATACTCATTAATCTTGAATACTGGATGATCTATACATTGGAATTATGGGGTTTACAAAGTCAGCAGTGGACTATAGATTTAAATGAAAATATAAACCAACCACTAATTAACCAGAGATGTTGTCCCCAAAGACATCTACAAACAACTGTTACATAAAGAACTACTTTTTTAAAAAAAAGGAAAGTAGGAAATATGCATTATTTGTCTAGACATACAAATTATAGAAATAGTTTCATAATTATCTGTGTTGATAGAGGTAACATCATAGAGATAAAATAGATTATTTGTGTGTATAGATGTGTGTCTACAAACACACATTTATATAGACATTTGACTTTTGAGTCCATCTACATGTGTGTCTCTGTGTATATGTGTGTTTGTGTGTATATGTATGTGCATATTACATAATTTTTCCAGAAAAAAAAAAACTTTTTTCTTTGACTGATTCTTAAGCAAACATACATTCCCTGGACACAAATTAGTGAAAAACTAACAGCAGAATATAAAGTAGATGTTTGATGTATGGAAGAGAAAAACAAGGTATATTTAAAAATATATTTGCTCTATGCTTCTGACATTGTATTAAATCCATAATGAAAGATATACATATGTAGATATATATTATTATACAAAACATGTTTGATCTTAACAAAGAAAACCATTTTATCTGTTCTGTCAGACTCTTCCCTTCAGTATCTTTTATTCTAAAGTGATATGAATGGTAATATGTTCATATAAAATTGAGGATGAAGTGACATTTACAAACCAGGTATAGGAAATTGCCTTCTAAAAATCAGAACAGCCTTATCAGACTCCATCAAATTATGGAAGGCCATTTAAAACCAGCAGATGCAATAGAAATAGCATTGAATTAAAAGCCAAGATCTCTTACCCTGTCACCAACTGACTTTGGATAAATCACTCTGATTTCTCTACAACTTGCTCCTCTTTAAATGCAGAACTGAGTTACAATAACCTGTGAAGTTTCTATCATTTCAACATTCCTGATAAATGCTCAATAGTAGCTATTATTAGTGGCAATGTAGTATTTAATATACAGTTAATATTCAGCAGGAAGCTTAAATTTGTTATATCAATGTTATTTGTGGAGCTTAACAAGTTCCACACAACTTAAAGCATATATCCTGGAGGAAACCTGTTGAGGTTTGAACTCATATGCAACCTTGGAATTGCCTATCAAGGACAACTTAGCAAATTGATATTGAACACCACAGACAGAATGCTTTCCCTCTGTTATAATTTCTGCTGAATGTTGGCCAAGTTTTTGGTTATGCTATACATGAATTATCAGTTTTAGAACATAAACAATTTTCAAATATTTACTTTGTATGATAGCTAGGCAGATAGGTAGGTAAATAAATAGATAGGCAGAATTATATTAATGAAATTATCTCCTTAAGCAAAAGCTTAGTATTTACATTTTCTCTCACAGTATTTTGAAATTTAGAATCAATTATTATATCTCACTTTGTTTATTAATTTTAGGTTATTATGTTAGTAAATAAGTTCTATGAGGAGAATGTTTAAACTCGTCTTCTCCAGTCATTCTTAGAATCCTGAACCAAAAGTTTCCAGGAACACTGAACCTCCACTAGAATAAATATTTTAAATTACTGTTACACCAGAACAAAGACATTTCTTTTTGCCAGGACATAAGTCTCTTTGAGTTATGATCTATTTACAGGATAGCTATGCGATATACATATCAGATACTTTGGCTTATTTATGTATAGCTTGTATTTTTATTCACTGACGTAAAAAATAAAGATTTTCATACTATCAGATTTCTATGAGATAGATGTTATATTATAAATTATACAAATTATATGTCCATGAAAACCACATAAAATTGGCTTTTCTGAACTGCTGAATAGTAACAGATGATTCATAAAAGTTATTAGAGTCTTAAAAGTTTGAAAAATGTAATAACTCCAAGTTAAATGGCTATCTTCACTTCAGAACTTACCAATTTATAGTATTCCAATATCCATTACCTTTGCTAATGAAGCTGTCTCCTCAGAGTAGAGTTTCATGAGAAGTATTTTGGAAATGTTATGATATAAAAGTTATAATTTATATACACTTTTTCTTTCAGTTTTCAAAATTCATTGCCATTTCCATGATGATCTCCTTAGGCCTTTAGAGAAGTAAACACAGATTGACAGAGTTACAACATTATCTTCAGGAGCCATTTTATTGAACCATTGGAAGTCTTGCTCAATTTTATTATTCATTCTCTTCCCATTTTTTGATTTCTTAGACCTCTGTCAGCACATTTACTTTACTTTAATGGGTCAAGCTGAGGGATTTCTTTTACAATTTATGTTATTTCATTTTGGTTCAAAACGCTGGGTAGTTTCCTTAACTTCAACATCCTCAGATGAAGCAATATGTGAGATACAGCATTAATAGATGTTGCCTAACCAGTGAAATGTATTCCAAAAGCAGTAGAAGTCTATCAGCATATTATCCAGAAGCTACTTTTAGAAACTCTTTCTAATTTAAAAACATAAGAGCAAAACTACATGAACACATCTATAACACATACCACATAAATGCATTTCTACTCTTGCGTATTTAAGATAATGACTTTAGCCCTTTACTTCCCCATGTGTGTGGTACTCTCTATCACATGTTTTCTGAAGAGCCTAAATCCCATCATCCCTAGTAATTCATCTTATTCTTCAAAGAGTCATGAAACAATCTAAATGTATACAGAGAAAAAAAGATCTTGTTTTGGGAAGACAAGTACCCACTTTAATAACCCGAGACAACTTAGCAACAAAATTAGGAGAACATCCTAGCTAGTTCTATCCAGCCTGTATGAAAGAAGCCAGTGGAAATGTTTTTGTATTCTTTGTCTAGCTATAACAAAAAGCACCAAAGTTGGTCGGGTGACTCATCCCTATTAATCCCAGCACTTTGGGAGGCCAAGGCAGGCAGATTACTTGAGCCCAGAAATTCAAGTTCAGCCTCGGCCACATGGTGAAACCCTGCCTCTACATTAATTACAAAACTTAGCTGAGCTGAGATCATGTAACTCTGTCTCAAAAGCAACAACAACAACAACAACAACAACAACAAAATTAGAAAGAATGAAAGAAAAAGACATACACAAAAGTCAATTCCTAAAGAATAAGACTAAGATACAACCATTTACAACCATTTCTGATTGACAAAGCACAGGTCAGGGGTGCAAGAAACATGTGAGTGATGACCACAGGGCCAACAAACAGACTTAAATGCCCAAATAAATTAAAGAAAGTTAAGAAGCACTCAGAAGAAGAATAATGCAACCATGTTCTTAAGTGATGGTATTTGCTGAACCAGCACTATCAGTTAACCATTTCTGATCTATACAAAGCATTTAAAGGAGCAAATGATAAACAAAGGCAGTTGTAAGAATATTAATGTCCAATAAGAAATAATTCAAAATAAAATCCATTAAAAGGATTAAAAGAAATATTTAAAATTGATAAAAATCTACACAGAAGATAGAACAGTGATGAACCTATATGTGCTTAAAAATAGGGCTTCAAAACCTATAAAACGAAGATTATTGGAAACACAAGAGGAAAAAAAAAATCCACAATCACAATGACTCACTTTAATATATTTAACTTGCAAATACACCAAGAAACCAAAAGAAAAAAAAAATCTATATAATTAAGTAACACAAATAGCAAGAATAATCAAACAAATCTACTTAGAGGTTTGTTCCTATTAACAGAGGACAGACATTCTCTTTATCATCATTAAAATATTCATAAATATTAACCTTGGATTAAACCTGAAAGAAAATTTAAACAAATTCCAGGAAACAAAAATTAAACAGGCTACATTCACTGACTAAAAGATAAGAAATCTTAAATTTAAAACAAAAGTTATCCAAAAGAAATATGTTCACTTACAATCTCTCTTTAAAGATAGCTTTCTTGAATGAAGAGAAAAACTTAACTAAAATCACATCCTGTTTATAAATGAACATCGGTGACAATTCTGTATATTAAAATCTGTAGAACGGCCAAAGAGTACTCAAAAAATGTTTTATCATAAATGTATGTTTTTAAGAAGACTGAAAACAAATTAAACATTCAACTGAAGATGTTGTAAAATAAATAATAAAAAGTAAATACAATACAAATAATTCATATTGAACAAATCAAAATAATACAAGCAAACATTTTAAAAAATTAAAAGTAACCATTAAAACCAAAGGCATCGACTGGATAAAGAAAATGTGGCACATATACACCATGGAATATTATGCAGCCATAAAAAGGAAGAGTTCATGTCCTTTGCAAGGATATAGATGACACTGGAAACCATCATTCTCAGCAAACTATCACAAGAACAGAAATCCAAACACACTCATAAGTGGAAGCTGAATAATGAGATCACATTGACGGAGGGAGGGAAACATCACACACCAGGGCCTGTCAGGAGGTGAGGGACTAGGAGAGGGATAGCATTAGGAGAAACACCTAATGTAGATGATGGGTTGATAGGTGCAGCAAACCACCATGGCCCATGTATACCTATGTAACAAACCTGCACGTTCTGCACATGTACCCCAGAACTTAAAATATAATAAAAAAAATTAAAAAGGTTAGACCCAAGTAACCATGATAGCTCTCCTCCACTTTTGATGGAAATAAAATTAGGGCAAACAATTTTGGTCTTCTGAGATAAACATTATAAAAACTAAAACAAAATGAAATAGTGTCCAAACACAATTAAGGCTCAGTAATAATAGTTCAGTGTGAGAAAAATTATTGATGTTATTTATCACATGAAAATACACAAGTACCTCAATAGATTTGGAAGGGAAAAAAAAAATTTGACACAATTTTTGAAAAAGTCATCTATTTGAAAAGACCCACATGTTAACAGTCATCAAATCTAACTGAGTAAAAGAAAACACAAACAAAATTAGTAATAAAAAATATATACATAGAAATATAGACATATCAAATTTCTAAGTAGAACTTTATGCTAATACATTTGAAAATACAGGTAAGATTAATATTATTCTTAAAAAATATAATTACCAAACTGAAATAAAAGTAAAAAAACAACCTGGACCATAATGATAGAATATTGTAAAAGAGAATATAAAATATCTTACTCTAAAAAATATAAGCCTAAATGTTTTACAGGTAAATTACACCATAACATATAAATATAGAAGATGAAAACATATAGAAATATTTATAGCTTATTCATGAGGCTTTCATAACTTTGGTACACAAATCAGACAAAGACGGAAATACAAGGAAATTATAGTCAAATCTCATTAAATCAAATTTCATTTGATCAAATATATATCATTATTTTTAAAAATACTAAATATTTATATATAACACTATAAAACCTAACAAACTATTAAATACTTTAAAAGGAGTATATTTTGCCCTTAGATTGTAAGTTTTATTCAAAACTAGAAAAATCTACTAATATGGCTTACTCCATTAACATATTAAAAATAAAATGTAATATATAACAAAAACATTTGATAAAATCCAACACTAATCTCTGATTAAAACAAAATAAATTAGCAACTAAAAATAAAAGAAAATTTTCTGAAGGTAGAAAAAATTCAGAAACCTATAGAAAATATAATACTAGCAACAAAATATTAGAAGAATTCCCATTAAATCAGGTGTAAAAGAAGTATGTCATATATGCACAATTTCTAAAGTGAATATGTAAGCTTTGTCCAAAACAGGTCATTTTTGAGAGTTAAATAAAATGTTAGTGATATTTCAAAAACAGATTTACCTGGGAAAACTGCTTATATATGGACTCTTTTGAATAAACTAGGACATAACCCCACTTTAACTTATTACTATTCAGTAAGTATTTAACCTTTTAGATAAAATTCTATGAAGTGTCTAGCATAGCATGGAATATACAGTATGTTTTTTGAATGCTAGCTGCTTTAGTAGTAATAGCACTAGTTGTCGTAGTAGTAGTGGTAATAGTAGCAGTGTTAGATGTTTAGGTCTAACTAATAAAATATTTAAAATATAAAACATAAAACACAAGTGACAATATTCCCATGCAAAATTAATTATTGCTGCTTATATTCTTGTGTATATATGTATCTTTCCCTAACAATTGAAACACACACAAAAAATACTAATCACTCATATTGTTGCAACAAATATCAGAAATAAATATAAGAAATCAGTTGATATAGCCATTTACAACCAAATTAGATTAAATGAAAAAGTAAATGAAATTATTTCTGCTTAGTAAGTAATGAAAATACATAAAGAATACTCAATTACAAAAAAAATGGGAGATACTCTGGCAAAGGCCTCGTGTTTGAATAAAAATACTTAAAACTAGAGAGACAGAAAAAAAAGAAATGTTAGAAGAATATAAACTATATTATATATGACTTTGGTGAAGAGACTTCTTCAGTTCTGGAGCCCCTTTCATTCAGGTAAGCCCCCTTCTGTCCATCTTTTTTCTTTTATAAGTTGAAAAAACTGTCATACTTAGATAATTGTTACCAAAAATTTCAGTTATTCTAAAACCTTAATGCCATTAAGGTAGTATAAATATACATTTTAACTTTTTTTTTTTTATTGTGGTAAGAACATTTAACATGAGATCTATCTTTGTAAATATTTTTAACTACACAATACATTACTGTTAACTATAGACACAATGTTTTATAGCAGATCTCTACAATTTACTCAACTGCATAACTGAAACTTTGTACCCTTTGATTAGCAGCTCCTCCTTTCCCTCTAACCCTTGCTCCTGGCAACCACCATTCTACTCTTTTAGCCTATGAGTTTGACTGTCTTAGACACCTCATATAAGTAGAATCATGCAGCATTCATCCTTCCATGACTGGCTTATTTCACTCAGCATAATTTCTTCCAGGTTCATCCATGTTGTCACATATGAAAGATTTCTTTTTTAAAATAGTATTATTGCCGTATATTACAATAATAATCCATTGTATGTATATACCTTATTCATACACTGATGGGCATTTAGGTTGTTTCCACATCCAAGCTATTGTGAATAATTAAATAGATAGATAGATAGGATAGATAACTATATTTATATAACCAAACTGGTTATTTTATATATACTCCTTAATTTATATGATTAAATATAATATACTCCTGATTTGGTTATATTTATATAATGAAACCAGCAATTTGGTGGAACTGAAGTACAGAGATCTTATAACATCTCTCTCTCTCTATATATATATATATATATAAAATATATATATAGATATATGTAGATATATATCTATATTTATATAAATATATTATATACATACACACACATATACACATGCACATATCCACATATATCAATGACTAAAGATAATATAGGAGCAAATCTTATGTAATATGTAATTGTTATATATATAGATCAAAAACAAATTTTTAAGCTTAAAGTTACTTCTTATAATCATTACTACCTAAAAATTGTGACCTTTTTAATCGTAAGGGATGTTGTGAGATTACATATCTCTATGAAAGGGGTTCACTAATCAAAGACTGAATAATACATTTTTTATATTATCCCTATAGTTAATTTTAGCTTAAAAAATCACTGAACTTTATAATAGTAATGGAAGCTTTAAGTTATATCTACCTGAGCAATAATGTTTCACAAGTGAGAAAGGGACATTCCATGTCGTAGTTGAGATAAACTTGATCAATAAATACCTCAATCCTAGCTCTGGCTCAAAGGCAAAGTACAGAGCCAGTTTCACTAACACTCTTACTGCAAACTACCCCATTAAACTTGGGGAGTCAACATCACTCTTAAGCAAGCTATTTGTTGGTATAATACTCTCCAAACTATTTCTTCTTGAAAAGTAATGCAGCTGGTCAGCAGAAGACCTGGGATTCAAAACTATCTCAGACTCCAAGATCCATCAATCATTCTAGCACATCTTATATTATGAGACATAAATAAGATGCTCCCCTCCAAAACACCCCACATCTGAGTCCTATGCCTCATTCTATAGCCAGGAAAGAGATAGGACCTTAAGGAGAAGAGCAAGCATAAGTGTTCTGGGGTTCACCGAGCGTAGAGCAGGACAAAATGGTGGTATTTCATCCAGCAGAACACAGAGCACTTTGCCTTGGGGCATGCCATCACCTGAAGGAAAGGAGCCATTGCAACAACTAAGAGGCACCCAAACTAGTCGTTGAGGGTTATCTAGGGAAGTTTTCTGGAGAAGGTGATGCTGGAGGTAGGATCTGAGGGACTACTACCCACAGGATATTCCGGACAGTGGAAACAGCATGCACAAAGACATGAGTGTGAAATGCAACTATCTGTAATAAACAAACAGTGATTTGGTGGAACTGAAGTACAGAGTTCTTATAAGTAAGTATTAGGAAAATAGCAAATACAGGTTAAAAAAAATTGTAAGGGCTTATATGCTTTGCCGAGGAAGTTAGACTTTATCTTTAAAGTGATAGGGAGACTTCAAAGGGTTTTAAGAGTAGATTGGCATGTGCAGTTTTTTTTTCTAAAATATGATTTTGATAGTCATGAAGACAAAGAAATAGTGGATGAGAAGCCAGGCCAATATAGATGATAATCTACTGGACTTCGGAACTAATGAGAGCAAGAATTGTGCAGATGGTGAAGAAGCAGTGAACTCAGAAAATTTTCTGAATGAGGATTAATATAAATTGATATAAAAAAGAGTGAGATGGGGTGGTCCAGGATGCCAACAGCTGTCTTTTGACTACCAGAGAATAGCATCAATTGCTGAGCAGAGAAGCAGGTTTGTGATGAGTTCTATATTGGATTACAGTGTTGAGATGACTGTAAAACTACAGTCTATATGTCTAGTAAACAGTGGATAAAGGGAGTAGATCTCAGGAAAGGGAAAGAGAATGAGCAAGAAACAGACAGAACACCCAAAATGATCACTGAAAATGTGTTAATGAATACATTAAATTTACAAAGACAGGAGCAGGGTTAGGAAACTAACTAGGGATTAGCAGAACTACTAACAATATGAAGTTGCCATGATCCCCAGCCCTGAAGGGGTAAGGGAAGAATTTACTTAATGGATAAGAGCTGCAGCTATAGGAGAGGGCCACCTAAAGGCACTATGGTCTTGGGACAGGAAAATGTCATATTTCTTGTCTTCAGAGTTGCCCTCACATCTCAGATGGGCTGCGTAGAAGTATGGCAGTTGAGTGCATGAGATATGCTTACCCAGGAGAGGGTAGTCATTAAACTCTCATAGCTTGTCCCTTGTATCAGCCTAGGAGACTGCCCATTACCAACACTTTAATCAGTCACTCTTGGATCAATGCAGTATTTTATGTTTTAAGTAACACTGACAACTGTATGTCTATGTAATCCTAATTTCCTGATAACCAGGAAAATCAGTGTATTAGTCCATTCTCACACTGCTACAAATAAATACCTAAGACTGGGTAATTTATAAAGAAAAGGGGTTGAACTGGCTGATGGTTCTGCAGACTGTACAGGAAGCATGGTTTGGGAGGCCTCAGGAAACTTACACTCAATGGCGGAAGGCAAGGGGGAAGCAGGCTCGTTTTACATGACTGGAGCAGGAGAAAGAGAGAGAAGGGGGAAGTGCTGCACACTTTTAAGCGACCAGATCTCACAATAACTTACTCACTATCACAACAGCACCGAAGGGGAAATCGACAACCATGATCCAATCACTTCCCAACAGGTCCCACCTCCAACATTGGGGATTACAATTTGACATGAGATTTGGGGGGGACACAGACCCAAACCATATCTGTAAAACCTGTAAATCATTAAAATTAGAAAAGACCATGGAGACCACCTACCACAGCTTATCATTTCCATATCTCGGAATATTCATGTAACTAGAAACTAACACTGTGATGGGGACACATGAAACCAGAGCATAAACACAATTATAAATTAAGGCATTCATTGTATATTAAACATATATATGTATGTGTGTGTGTGTGTGTATATATATATATATATATATAAACTAGCATTGTGCTTAGCAATATTGTGTCTGGACATGTATTTGTTTCATTTTCTTGTCTTTTTTAGTTAGAGATGAGGTTGCAGAGAGTATTACTGATTTGCCCAATGCCACCATTAATTCATAAAAAAGTCAGGACCAGGAAGAAGGATTGAGCATCTGCTATGAGCCTGTAACTCGAAATGGAAGACATGAAATGTCATTTATCTCATGCAAAAGCCATTGTGGATTAGACTGCAGCCCATTTCCTAGCTCTTATTCTAAAGACTTTCTGCTCCAGCATATTGTTTCTCTTTGGTTTGGCACCCTGCTTGCTCAATGTATAACTGCATTAGCTGCCAATGGCAGAAAAGCCCACGGAGACTTTTACATCTAATTTGCCCTCTTGCTGTAGCCTTTCTCCCGCTTGCCATGCTGACAGGTGGCTTGAAAACCATAAATGGATAGGATTCTACAGAGGCGGAACAGAGCAGCTGGCAAGCCAAGGTCAGGATGACACTCAAGTTCAAATGATTCTACAAAATTGGAATCAGAATTCGAAATCTTTCTTCCTTCCAAATTCTTTCCTGGAGAAAGTAATTCAAGATGGTCCCAAATAAGTTCTCACTTTTTTAAAATAAAGAATATCATGTGCTCATGCAGTCGCCAATTTGGAAACATTTGCAGCAAAGGAGTGAGACAGGGTATAGAGCAGCATTTCTCTAAGCATTCTCCAGAGATGAGTCTTCTGAGACTTCCGGCTCAGAAGCCCTGGCCGAGAGATTATAGCCACTGCTAACATCATCCATCTGTGTGGACAATATGCTAAAAATCCATTCTTCCAACAGATAGGCAATGTTGCATGGGATAATGTCTAAGTGAAAATGGTTGCTCTTCAAGATTATACCTTTTTCCCTACTCAGTCCACTTTGATTAACTTATTTTAACTCAATCTCACCATCACACGCCCCTCTGCTGCTCAGGAAGGACACACATAGCATCACAAGGGGCATTCAGAGTGCTAAGAGGAATGCAGTTATCTGAACCAGGCAAACAAGTCAATGTAAATTCTCCTTGCCATGCATGTAGCCTTGACTGAAGTGACAAGCTCTATTTGGACAGAGAATGCACAGAGAGGTAGAAGGGGAAAGGAAGGGCTCAGCAAGATTTTAGGTAGCATTATTATTATTATTATTATTATTATTATTTTGAGACAGAGTCTTGCCCTGTTGCCCAGACTAAAGTGCAATGGCACAATCTCGGCTCACTGCAACCTCCGCCTCCCAGGTTCAAATGATTCTCCTGCCTCAGCCTCCCAAATAGCTGGAACTGCATGTGCCCGCCAACATGCCCAACTAATTTTTGTATTTTTAGTAGAGATGGGGTTTCAATATGTTGGCCCAGGGTGTCTCAAACTCCTGACCTCATGATCCGCCCTCCTGGGCCTCCTAAAGTGCTGGGATTACAGGCGTGAGCCACCATGTCCAGCCAGTAGCATTTTTATTTTAACGTTTTAAATAGGTTTGTGAATTCTAGTCAAAATTATTGGCAAAGGAAATAAAGAGAAGGTTGATCTAGGTTTTCCAGAGGACTTAAAATGGGAAGGTTCATACAAAAAGCAATGGACTTGTAGTCTCCCCAGGTCTACTTCTTACTAACATTCTCAGAATCCTTACCAGTTGGAAGTCATTCTTTGCAAGATAAATAGCGGCTGAAGCAAAATAATGCTTATGATCAATGTTGTATGTTAGTTGTTAATTATTATTAATCTCCATTATAATGAGCTCGATTCTAACTAGCATTTGCATTAGCTTTTTGTTAGGAATGTGATCATATATCCAGTATGTTTGAACGCTAAAACTTGAACTAGATCTTCTAACTTCTGTCCTGATGTAAGAACTACCTTCACAATACCACATTTCCTCCTCCTTTTTATTAAACTCTGCTATAACACAGCATTTGTAAAGGAAGTTGCCACTTTCAGGTCACAAAATAACATGGCTAAGTGTGTTTGTTTCTTAGAGAAGCACAGTCATGCAGTTTAGCATTCTTCTTTCCCTTCACCTTGTGTCTGCATCTCCACAAGAATGATATTAAATGACAGCTGCTTTGGTTACGTAGGTTGGAATATAAGAAAATAGTGTGAAAGTAGAAATACTTTTATTTTGAATAAATATTGAAGCAATAACAAATTAAAAGGCGAACAGACAGACAGTGACCTAGATTTGGTTTCAACAGACCTGGGTCAAAATTGGAGTCCATTACTAACCAGCTGTGAGATCTTAGGCCACATAATTGAATTTCCCTGAATCATAACTCTATTTTCTGTAAAATGAAGAAGATAATTGTGTCCAGCCTATTTCAGTGTTGCTTTAAAGTTAAAATAATTTTAGAATGTGTACAAATGCCTTGGTAATTATAAAGGACTATGAAAAATACTAGCTGTTAGCTGTGATACTAAGCACTAAAATATTGAAATGTTTCTGTTCAATCTTCTGTCAACTTGATTCTATTTGCTTAGTCAAAATCTAACCTTGACTTCATTTTTCCTTTCTTCCTTTTTCATGTCTTCATAGCTCTCATTTAATATCAAAATACGTACAGAATTATGCAAATTTACTGAATTTATTTATTAGTTCTAAGAGTTTTTTGGTGGAGTCTTGAGGGTTTTCTACATATAAGATCAGGTTATCTGTAAACAGGGACAATTTTACTTTCTCCTTTTCAGTTTGGATGCCCTTTCTTTCTTTCTCTTGCCTAATTGTTATGGCTAGGACTTCTAGTACTATGTTGAATAGAAGTGGTAAAAGTGGGCATCTTTGTCTTGTTTTTGACCTTAGAGTAGAAGCTTTTAACTTTTGCTTATTCAGTGTGATGTTAACTATGGATTTATCATACATGCCCCTTATTATGTTGAGGTACATATCTTCTATGTCTAATTTGTTGAGAATTTTTATCATGAAAGGATGGTGGATTTTGTCAAATGATTTTTGTCTGTTGAAATGATCGTATGGCTTTTGTCTTTCTTACTGTTAATGTGGCATATCACATTTATTGATTTGCCTATATGGAATTATCCTTGCATCCCTGGGATGAATCCCACTGGATCATAGTAAATGATCTTTTCAATGTGCTGTTGGATTTGGTTTGATAGTATCTTGTTGAGAATTTTGCATCTAAGTTTCATCAGAGATATTGGTCTATACTTTTCTTCGTTCATTGTGTCTTTGTCTGGTTCTGGAATCAGGGTAATTCTGGCCTTGTAAAATGAGCTTGGAAATATTCCTTCCTCTTCAGTTTTATGGAATAGTTTGAGGAGAATTGGTATTAGTCCTTCTTGAAATCTTTGATAGAATTTTGAAGGAAAGCCATCAGGTCCTGGACTTTTCTCTGATGGAAGACTTTTAATTGCTGATTCAATTTTCTCACTCATTATTAGTCTGTTTAGATTTTTTATTTCTTCATAATTTTATCTTGATAGTTTTTATATATCCTGATATTTATCCATTTTTTCTATATCATGAAATTAGTTGTTCATATTAGTCTTTTATGTTTCTTTATATTTCTGTGTTAACAGTTGTAATGTCTCCTTTTTACCTTTAATTTTATTTGAGTGTTTTCTCTTTTTTTCTTAGTCTAGCTAAAGGTTGGCGGATTCTGTTATTCTTTTCAAAATATCAGCTCATCATTTCTATTATTTTTTTAAGGATTTTTAGTTTCTATTTTGTTTTTTCTGCTCTGAGTTTTATTATTTCCTTCCTTCTACCAATTTAGGGCTTAGTTTGTTCTTGTTTTGCTAGTTCCTTGTAGTATATCATTAGGTTGTTTATTAGAAGTCTTTCTTCTTTTTGAGGTAGGTGTTTGTCACTAGAAACTTCTTAGAACTACTTTTGCGATGCCTCATGGTTTTGGGTATGATGTGTTTCTATTCTTGTTTTTCGTGGGAGTTTTTTGTTTATTTTCCCCGGGTTTCCTCATTGAACCACTGGTTATGATCCAGCAATCCTAATACTGTATATCTCCAAAGGAAATGAAATCAGTATGCCAAAGATAAATCTACACTCCCATATTTATTGCAGCCCTGTTTATAATAGCCAAGATATGGAATCAACCTAAGTGGTTAAAAATGGATGAATGGATAAAGGAAATGTGGCATATATACATAATGGAATATTACTCTATCATATAAAATAGTAAAATCCTGTCATTTGTAAAAACATGGATGAACCTAGAGGGCATCATGTTAAGTAAAATAAATAAGCCAGACACAGAAAGACAAACACCACATGATCTCATTCATATGTGAAACCTAGGGGGGAAAGTTGATAACAGAAGTAGAAAGCAGAAAAAGGAGAGGTTGTTCAATGGGAATAAGGTTGTAATTAGGTAAGAAGAATACATTCTGGTGTTCTACTATGCAGCAGGATGACCATAGTTAACACTAAGGTGCTATATATTACAAAACAGCTAGAAGAAAGGCTTTTGAATGTTCTTACCACAAATAAATGCTAAATGCATGAGGTGATGCATATGCTAAGTACCCTAATTTGATCATTATACAAGATATAAAATCTATAGAAGCATCAAATTGTACCTCAAAAATAGGCACAATTCCAATGTCAATTAAATTGTGTGTGTGTGTATACAGAACCAGAAAGCTTCATACCAATTTACTCCCAGCTGGTTCAAAATACTATTGACTTTTGTCTGAATTTCAGCAATAGCTTTTTAAAGGGTCTCTTTGCTTCCACTTTGCCTCCCTGCCCGTTTCCCCAGTGTATTTTCAATATGATAGCCAGAATGATTTATTTAAAATGTAAGTCAGATCGAGACACTCTTTTGCTCAAAAGCTTCTTAGACTTTTAAGACAGTGAAAGCCAAAACTTTTACAATAACCTCCAAGAGCCTTTATTTCTTTAAAGCTGTCTAGCTAATGAATCAGAACATATGTGTCAACACAACTCCTGGTCTCTGAAGACTACCTAAGAAAAAATGAAACCATTTACCTTCATCTCCGACAGGGCTTGACCCAATCTCAAGCCAGTTCCCTTTCTGCTGTTGTTTCCTTGCTTCTTTACAAAATTTGGCTTCAAACTAGGATCTCCAAGATTCAGAAACCAACTTTTCAATATAAGTGCCACCTGGCATTCAACTGCAATTCTCCAAAAGTTAGGGGAATCAACTGACAGTCAAGTCAAGAGAGGAAACAATGTTGACTGTTATTCTAAACCCCAAAGAGACCATTCTACAATGTTAGGCCTTTATGTCTATGTACACAGTGTTCACTTTGCCCTAACTGCTTTTTCTCATCAAACTCCTACCCGCTATTTAAGGCCGAGTTTAGATGTCACTGCCTTCCTGGATCTTCAACTAATCCATCCAGTCAATTGTGGTTGTTCCTTCCTCTACCCCCCACCCCCATAATTTGTCTTTCCAGTTTAGTCTGTAAGTCATTTTCCACACATCTTAACTGACTGGGTATGTCTGCTAAGTACTGATGGATTATCACTCCTTGAAGACAAAGTTAATAAGTGTTGCTCACTATAACATTTTTTTTCCCCAAGCAAGTAGGAAGGAGGTCCTTCAGAATTTAAGGATGGAAGCTGAAGGAGATGGAAGAAGGCAATAGTTTGCTGCAGAGTAAAGTACCCTTTCAGAGAGATCTGGGCTGTCCCTTTCACATCTCCTTCCTTCTCCCTCTTACGTCAATGTATTGACTCCATTAGGATGTTGAAGTCGTAAGCTGACTGGGTGTGATGCCCATGCCTGTAATCCCAGCACTTTGGGAGGTGAAAGCAGGAGGGTTATCTGAAGCCAGGAGCTTGACCAGACTGGAAAATATGGCGAAACTCTGTCTCTACTAAAAAATTAAAAGTTAGCTGGGCATGACGTCATGTGCCTCTAGTCCCAGCTCTTCAGCAGGCTAATGCAGGAGGATCTCTTGAGCGCAGAACTTTGAGGCTGCAGTAGTTATGATTGCCTTACTGTATACTCCAGCTGAAATGACAGAGCAAGATCCTGTCTCAAAAAAGAAAAAAGAAAATTGTAAACTAGCCTAATGATTCCCAAAAACAGATTTAAAAGAATTCTTCAGCAGAATCATCTGGGGCAAAATTTAAAAACATAAGTTTCTAAGCTACTTCTCTGGAAGTCTCCAGAAATTTGGATTAAATGGATCTGACCAAACGCTTAGGTATATGACATAGGATTAAATGATCAGCAAATTTTAGAAATAATTTGATTAAGGCTAATTTTAATAATTTTAAGAGAAGACAGAGGCTTAGATGATGGCGGAAAAAAGAAAAAGAAAAAATGATATAGAAAGTATTACCTCAATATAGTACACAAAAGATGATGTAATTTCCAGTTTAAGGTCGTTTTATTTGTTTTGTCATTATATTCACTAATAACCCTCAAATAAAATTTTGAGTTATGCTTAGGTCACCATCATAGAATGAATATCTGGGCAAAAGATTACGGTATCCTTTCCTTTAGAAGATACGCTTCTCAGTGTAAATTAATAATTGACATCCTGGTAACCATACATCAATCTCCATGTACTTGTTTGCTGTGAGTTTGTTCTGGGAGACACATTCACAACCATATATCAACAAAATCAGCTTTCTGAACCTGTAAACCTCCAGGTCTTGAGAGGATCAAGTATATGTTTACCCTATTAAGGACCTATATATTAGCCTCTGGTAAATACTCCACTACTTTTTTCTCATTCATATTTAGTTAATACATGAGAAATGAAATGTAGAGGGGGTCTGGAGTCCTAGACATAAGTTTTGACTCTGTGACTGATTTGCTTTGTAATATTTGTCAACAGTAATTATCATTTATGTATTCTATTATTATGCTTCATAGATTGCACTTGCCATCTTACACACATCATCCTGTTTAATTATCCTACCAACCCTGCAAAAAAGAAGTAATGTATGGTAGCTATTTCTATATTCCTCCACATTAGCAATTCTCTCATTCATCCTTAGAAAGAGAATCCCAATTTCATTAAAGGGTATTGATGCATAGAATATATACAAAATAACTGGAGCTCTAACAGCTGCCTTGGACTGTAGGGTGATTTTAAGTATAGAAGTCACTTGCTAAGGATGCAGAATAGGAATAGCTTGGATTCCTGATGGTAGCAGAAGCCACTATACCTTCCCTGACTTTTCTGCCTCTGTAAGTTTTTTACGTAAGAGGGAAATATGCCACTGTTATTTTGGGTTTTCTTTGTATATTCCAAACATAACACAAACTGCCACAGAATTGGATTTATTTTAAATTGAAGAAACAAGGTATAGACAGATTATGTAACTTAAGATCACACAGCTAGCATGTACTGAGCAGCAATGCTTGGCCTGGCAATACTATTCTAAAACAAAAATTCTTTATCATGTTTTATGACCTCAAAAAAGATAATAATGCCTTTTATGCTTTATGTTTTGTGCAGAAGAAAACTTGTATCTACTGACACTTTTTTTGTGTCAGGCATTGTGTTAGCTATTGTCACAAGGATATACATTGCCTTGTGTATCATTTAATCTCAAGATTCCCTGTGTCTAAAATTTAGGTGATATCTAAAAATTTAGATATAAAATATCTCTTTTCATCTCTGTGAAACTAAAACCAAAAACCTTTTTGTACAGTCTAGCAGGGAACACTTGTCAATATGTAGCCAAACATTGACTAACATATTTTCTCCAAGTTAGGCCAGCTCCACCAGAGAAAATGATCTCTTCAACTTTGATAAACCCTCATATACAAGATGCAGAACAAGTGAACATCACACTCGTTCTCTTCTTCTGATTCCCTTTCAAAGTCACTCACACACTGTAAGTGTTATTATTAGAACCTTAAGACCTATTAGAAACAGGATAAAAGAAAACAGAAGTAACTAGCTCTCCTATCCGGGGAAGAGATGAAACAAGAGAGAGAAAGTTTTGTTCTCCAAAACAGAAATTCCACATTATGAGGTTATATAAAGAAACACACACACTCACATATACACCACTCACCACACACACACACACACACACACACAGAGAGAGAGAGAGAGAGAGAAAGAGAGAGAGAGAAAGGGGGGTGGTTGGTGGAGGAACACATAAAAACAGAGCAAGCAAAAACAAAAATTAGAACATTTTGGAGGGAAGGGTTCCAGATGGCTGACTAGATGCAGCCAGGATGAGCCTCTGCCACAAAGATGAACCAAAATATCAGTAAATATTCACACTTTGAAAAGATTTTTTGAAAGAGAACACTGAAATTCAACAGAGAGGCAACAGAAGACACCATGAGTGAAGAGAGAGGGAGCAGGGCTGCCTGCTCAGCAGTGCCGGGTGCCAGGACCAGCCTCCAGACCTGGACCCTGATCCAAGGAAGGGATAAGTGAAGAAACCTCAGGGCATAACATTCCTGCCATAGACCTCTGAGATCCTAACTACAGGATCCTAACTTTAGACTGGCAGACAAAGCTCGCTGGTGGCCACACAGAGGCACTGCTCAAACTCATGTGGAGCCCAAAAGGCTTCCATGCCCGTCCCAGCCCCACCCAGATTTGCTTCGTCCAGCTGCCTGGGTGGCAGAGCACAGGACAGGAACCCCTGGAAACCCCAGGGTCCAGCCCATTGCCCAGGATATTCTCGTGCTTCCCCTCATTAACAAAGATCAAGTAAAATTTCCACTGCCACCACAACTACCTCCTGCCTGCAAGTGCCACCTATTGGCCGGAAGGTCAACCTATATGTCTCATCACAACTTCTGCTGACACCATTATACAGCACTCAGGCAGCTCATACTTGAAAGTGCCACCTACAGGCCAGTAGAGCGAACTGCAAAAGGCAATATAATTCCTGCTGACACACATGCACAGCATCGAGGAATAAAGTTCCAGAGACCTCCACCTCCCATCTCTGTAAGAGACAACGAGCCAGCTCACACATGCAGTGCACTGTTGCTACAATCTACAAACAACCAGCATTTGAGAAAATCACCACATGAAGGCTATCTAAACCAAGGAATTTATACAGATCTTTGGCTCCCTAAAAGCACAAGAAACAAAGAAAAATAATGCTACTCGACATACACAACAGCCACACACTCAAAGTGGAAAAAAATTTCATCCAAATGAATGTAAATTCACAGCTTCTCTGGAAAGAATTTTGACAATGGCTATTTTCCCAAGAATTAACACAAAAAATTATATGGAAATACGTTCATAGTCTTATTATTTACTGTGTGACCTTTGGCTTTCTCTTAAAAATAAAAGCCACTTTTAAATTATAACGCTTAATTCCTATTAAAATAGTAATTTAACAAAGTGTATGACAGGTTTTCTTGCCTTCCATAAATGATTTAGTAATACTAGACTCATCAGAGGAAACATGAAGTTTCCCAAAGGTACTACCTGTAGGTGCTCTAAATTCTTTAGAATGTGAATATTCTCATATGATGACTAGGACAAGTGTCTCTCTCATTCATTCATTCATGCATTCATTCATTCAACAGATGGTTTATAATTGCCTACTATGTGTAAGGTACAGTGCTAGGCACTAATGATGCAATAGTGAAAAGAAACATGTAGTTGTCACTCTCTTGGGCCATCTAATCCAGGAGTAAAGATAAATCAAATAATTACACAAACAAATATGAAAGCTGCAAATGTAAAGATATGTTTTGAATATCAGCTGTCAGTCAGGGAACAGACAACATAAAAAACAAGCTAATAACAAATTTTTATTTTATTGTGAACTTAACAGAAATTTTATTTTCACAAATTTTACAGTCTTGGTTTTAATTATGCCATGATATACTTGAAAACCTCTTATACTCAGCTAATGAATGAACCTTCACCTTGGCTTTGTTGTTCTCTCTTCAAACATTTGAAAATTTGTAAAAATCTCGGGACTTGTTCCTCATAAGCCACAAGAGTTTATCCTACAATCAGTATTTCTCCCGAGATTGACCTATCTGGAAATTAAGGTTTTAACTGCCTTTAGTGCTATAAGATCAGGATTTGTTGTATTTAGGGCTATATCCTCTGCACTCAGTATCTACTATATAGTGAGTGCCCAATACATCATTCTTTATTGATTGAACTACTGGGATGGTTTGTTTAGAAGAAGTAAAAGGAGTTTCTTAGAAAGTGATGCATGACCTTGCCTACTTGTGAGAACCACCTGGCAAACTTAAAAAATAAATAAAATCCTTGTTGTTCTTTCTTGGCAATTGTGAAAAGGAATAACCAGCATAATTTTTGATAGTACCCACTGTCACTCTCAAAGTGTACCAATTTGGTTGGTAAATTATGTGCTTTCCCTATGTATATAAGAATACAATAGAAGTCAAAGATGGGTGTCGTTGGATGTACCTCTACCATATACAGACTTTGGAGTCAGACAAACCTACATTCCAATCCCTGCTCTTCTACTTACTAGTGGTACCATGAGTTAAGAAAAAAAAATCTTACTTAAATTGGCATCTTTGGCAAGTTACTTTACCTCCCAAAGACTCAGTGTCATCAACTACAAATGGAAATAATACTGGTTTCTTACTAATACGGCTATAGTGATTATTAATAATGTGGAAAGAATATTGGTATGGCACAGAATAAAGAACAGGTGAATAAAATGGTTTCTCCCCAATACATACATGGGCTCTTTTTCCCTTAAGTTATGAAATGAGATCCACACCCTTGAAGGGGACATAGATAATGGTTTGCACATGACACACTTAATGACTTGTGGGAAAATACTTTCATCTCACATCACGATTTTGTTCAACATATCTGGATTATAGTTTCTTTCCAAATAGCTGTTGACTTGAAGGATGACACACACACAAAGCCTTCTCCTGTTATTCAGGAGGAAACAAGATAATTTAAACGGTCCAATTTTTACCTCTTTGTAGCTTTCTTTTGTGATTTGTTTGGAGGTGTTAAAAGGGCCAAATCCCTCAGTTGTAGCCTTTCAATAACATGTCAGTTTACATTATCTGTGAGATGAACTCTACCTCTTATACAATGTCTGTAAGTTGTGCAGCCTACCAGTGAGAAAGCAAAAGACAGCAAGAAAAATGGGATGTGCTAGGAACATCTTTCTTCCCAAGTCCTGCCCTCCTCAATCTGCCTAAACATTCTGCAAGGATTATTTCTTGTGAGACAAAGTCTTTGATTCAGGCTTATGGAATAAGTAGGATTATGATAGGCAGGAAAGATTCCAGAGGGAACAAAGATATCAAGATACAGAAGGACTAGACGGATTTAAGAAAAGTGAAGAATCAGTCTAGTGAAGGTAGAGTGTAAGTGATGTCAAGGATAAATTGGGAAATGAGAACTGAATGCTGTATGGGGTCCAGATCATGGAGAGCTTTGAACTCTAGATTGAGATTAGATGCTATTCTCTAATTAGAGTTTGTGGGGAATAGGAGAGCATATTTTCTACTTGAAATGGACAGCTCTTATTCAGATACGGCAGATCAACTCCATTCTGCAATGCAGTTGAGAGCCTATAATCATTTACTTTGGGAGCAGTGTAAAAGACAGCTAGAGATGTGGGCCATCCAGTGGGCCACATATGATGAAATGAGGATATATAGGACAGAGCAGTAGCAGGGGCACCCAGTGCAAGAATCAATAGGAGTTAGTGACTCATTAGATACAGAAAATTAAGGGAAAAAAGAAGTCAGATGACTGTGATTTTCAAGCTGAATTGCTTGGAAAATGATGATGTCCTAAAACACTTTAGTTGCAGACCATTTTGACCTAATGTAAGCCTCAAGTGGGAATTTATTATAAGCAGAGTAACAGCTAATAGTCATTGAGCACTTACATTGCCAGGAACTATTAAGAATATATTATAGCTATTATCTTATTTACCTTATCTTCATAGTACTAGTAAGGTAGGTACTATTTTCATATGAGCAGAGTATTTTCATATCACCAGAGGTTTAACCAAAGTCGCATAACTGTTAAGGGAGAGGCATAGGATTTGAATTCAAATAGCCCAGTCCAGAGTGTTCTTAATCAGTAGCCAACATTACCTCCCCATGGTTAACATTTGCCTCGCAAAATACCAAACCCTTAAAAGGAATGTAGCCACCCTTTAGGAAGGAATGAAAAGAAAAATAGGAAAACGGGTGGCAAATAAAGCAGTATTCAGCTTTGATCTCTCAGTTCTGCCTCACCAGCCACCTGGTGGAGTATGGCAACCAGAAGAACATGGCAACCCAGAGTTCCTGAGTTTACATAGTTGAGTAGTAGCCCCTATGGGTCTCTCACTCTTTTTATCTTGGTTTCATCCTTATTTATACTCTTATTCTCTATCCAATGCCAAATCCCTAGCAAAGGAATTGTGACTGAAGTGTGAGTAGATGCCCAACTTGGTCCAGTCATTAGGGTCTAAGGTCCCCACTAACACAGCTACTGAAGGGATCATCTCTTCAAAGAGGCAGTTATTCTTTGGCAATGAATGTAAATTGCACAGTCTACCCAACTTTTTATCATCAAACATCCTTGGACTTGAAATTTAAAAGGCCTAAACTTAGATTTGTATTATAGAACTACCATTAACAAGTCACTTGTACTCTCTGAGTCTTGATTTCCTCAAAACTAAGATACTCATAATATCCTTGCACAGTCTATCCCACAGGGTGACTGTGAGGGCCAAATGGGATAACAACTAGTACTTCTAGTATAGCTAAAACTCATAAAGTGCTTATCAGGCATAAGCACTATTTTAAGTGTTTTGTATATTACTGGCATTAACTCTCTGCTTGACCCTATGATACAGATGCCAATTTATTCCCATTTCACAAAAGAAGAAACTGAGAATCAGAGAAGATAAGAAAACGTGCCCAAGCTCACACAGTTGTAATCAACACACTATGAAACACAGCTTTTGAGTCTATGTTTTTAACCACTCCTTACATGGGTATGAAAAGACCTAGTAACCGACAAAACACTATCCAAATATGAGAAATTATTACTACTGTCAACCACTGCGTTTAACAGCAAAAACAATGTTTAATCTAATCAAATGAAATATGATTGGGCGTTTGGATTTTTGTTCCTACAAGATTTTAGTACACTGGTTTGGCTTTATTTCAGTCTTTGTAGGGAAGATACATATTAATTTTGTCTTTAATTTGTTTCATGGGAGTCTTTCGGAAAACATTTGGTTTGGTTCTCATGACAAATATGTTGAAGGCTCCATGATAAATTAATTTGTTGCATTCATTTGGTTTTGTGGCTCATGAAATTTGTGTAATTTATTGCTACCTTGGGATGACAGTTTCACTCAGTTCTAGTTCCAAAGTAAGGTCCTTTAGAAAAAGAAAAGGAAAGCATGAGAAAAACGGTGAGAGTGGCTGAGTCAAAGAAGAAAAAGCCAAAAGATCTAGGCAGAGGGCCAGGGAAGGGAGGAAAATCTTGGTCACTCCCCAAAGGAGTATGTTCTCTAGGAAGAGATGTTAATAAGTAAAGCTTTATTAATAGCTTAGGAAAAAAATGAAGGGAGATGTGGTTAGAATATGTTGGGGTTCAAAAAATGTCAGTACAGGATATTTAGTATAGCTGGGCATTCCAGGAGCTAGGGCTAGAAACCTTAGTAAAGGGCAAAAGTCTTCACCAGGAGGCCCACTATTTTTGTAACTCAGTAATTGTATGTGCAACAAATTCACCTCTTTTTTTCCTACTTCCAGCTAATTCAGCTTATCAATATAGGTAAACCAAATGCAAATTGCAGGGTATCTTTTTGCAGCAGTTGAGATAGCCAAACTTTGATCCAGGGGTTTGCTTGGGTCTGTTAACTACAAGGGAAGATTCAAGGTGCCTACAGTGTTTACTCAGACAGAACTATGTGCAAGGGTATTATAGGAGAAGAGAGTATGGCCTGGGTAGACATACCAAACTATCTAATATCTTTCACTAGTCCTGACTAATTGTGGACTTACGAAAAAGATACAACATAGCCCAAGGTAGGTAGTTTTTCTTCACAAAGTTTGAGCTCCCTTTTGAAACATCAGACTATCCAACTAAACAATAAAACATATAAAACTAAAAGAGAAATTGGCGTCTAATGAAACACTTCATGGTGCAGTAAAGATAGCCAGTGCTGTACAAACTCAGAGAAAAATGAGCAGCATAGAAGAAGGTTCCCTGGAGAGCTTGAACGTCATCTGGGCCTGGAAAGATTGCTGTTTGGACTGGGATGAGTAAAGGCCATTCCATATAGGAAAGAGTACAAAGGGAAGATTTGTTTCAGATTTATTTTAACTGAAACTCTCTTATGTGCCAGATCTCGTAGTTGAATGTGCTTGAGTGCTCCATAAGTTCCTGACAAATGAATAGATGAAGAATCTGCATAAATAAGAGAGATATATTAAATAAGAGTAGAAGATAGAAAATTGAGATGGGACCATATTACAGAGGAGCTTGGAAGCCAGGTGATGGACCTTCAGAAACAAAACTATTAAAGGAGCTTAAATTAAGAAATGTTATAATAAAATTGACACTTAAAGAAGATGAATTAAGCTGAAATGTACAGCCAGGAGGCACTAAAGACAGCCAGAAGAATATGGCCACAGACTAGGTGTGAATTATTGAGGAGCTGGTCCAAGTTGTTGGTAGAGCAAAGAGAGAAAAACTGACATGAATGATTGTCTTAGCCCACTTAGGCTGCTATAAAAAATGCCTTAGATGTAGTAACTTATAAATAACAGAAATGTGTGGCTCAAAGTTCTAGAGACTGAGGAGTCCAAGATCAAGATGCCAGCAGATCAGTGTCTGGTCAGGGCTTGGTCTCTGCTTCATAGAGAGCACCTTTTTTATTTATCCTCATATAATACAAGGGGCAAACAAGCTCTGTTGGGCCTCTTTTATCAGGGCAATGATCTCATTCATGAGGACTCCAACATGAGCTAATTACCTCTCAAAGCCCCCACCTCTGAATATTATTGCATTGGGATTGGGTTTCAACATGTGAATTTTGGTAACATACAAACATTCAGATCATAGAAACAATGTCCTAAAGGGAAAAGACAGAAGAGAATAAATAAGTGGTATTTTTGAATTCTTCATGCTGGAGCTAGAAGTGATGTATAAGTTAGGGAAATTGGGAAAAGAGTATACTTGAGCATCTTCCTAAATGTGATGTGATGATGATAGCAGGTAGTAAACTCTTACAGCCCTCATTATAACTCTATGAATGACACAGTCAGGCCATTTATTTTCTTGTCCTTTTCTATTTTTTCCCTTTCTCATTTCTTACACCTGATTTTGAAAGGACACCAAGAAATAGGTCTTAATGTCAAGCTTCCTCATGTCTTCAGTGAATGACGAATCTGTACTTGGCAGTCATTGTTAAGAAAAGAATGATTGTCCCCAAATTGAAAAGCACTCCAGTATGGCACGTAACAGCTGGCTGTTTCCCCTAGAACACATGATTATTTTATTGGCACAGTGTTTTACTAACTAGGGCTTCTTTCAACAGAAGCTGCCACACTGAGTTAATGGCCCTGGCTGAGCAGGTGAGAGAAATGGGGAACAATGCCCAGTTACCTAGGACGAATGCCAGTCTTATTTCACCCCACATCAAAGGAAGCAATTGCTTGTATGTTTTTCACCTACAGAGTAAGCTGTGCTCTGGGAGTAGAGCACCAGGGACATATATCCTGATTACAGCAGAAAAGCTCACGTGGACCAAATGACTTAAAAAAAAAAAAAGTGTGTGTTTGTGTGTGTGTGTGTGTGTAGCTGGGTGGGTGTGTATTATTCACTCTAAAAGTACTATTCTTCTCTCCTAAGAAACAAGAAACATTTTCCCCTCTTAAGCCTCTTTGTTTCACCAGAGAAGAAGACTGCAATACTCTATTCCTTTTGGTCCCTGTTTTAAAACTCTTGGTGTCTTTTTTTTTCTCCCATGAGAAGCTTGAGTGTCTTCATAAGGAGCCTGACCCAGAAAAACTGTGCCAGAGGCAGCATCTGGGAGACAACAAGGGATTTGTGTAGGATTTTCCATGCAGTTCACTGTCAGTGGCTTTTTTTTAACCTTTTGAGCAGAATAGCTTTAATCCAAACAGAACTGGGAAAGCATGACAGCTGAGCTGTGGTTGATACTCAATAAATCTGATTGAAAGATGGGAAATTTAATCCTGCTGATGTCAAATTTCTATATTATTCCTCTCATTATGGATTCTGGGTCCATAAAGTCAAAGCAGGTTGAGGGATGGTTTATTTTTTATTTTACATTAAAGCCTCACTCAGATTCAACTTCATTGTTGCAGTGAAACAAGAACCTCCATGATGCTCTCTCCATCTTCAGGTGTTCTCCAATCTTAATCCATCCTCGGTGCCCGCATTAACTGAAAGTCTGCTTAACAGCTCAGCAGGGCCTAAACCACAAAATCTGAACTTTGCCATTTGAGAACTTCCATAACCCTACCCCAGTCTACATCTTAACTCTACCTGTCCTCAGCACACAAGCTGTATCTCACTACCTCTCTGCACTTCATCATCTTCTTCTTGATACCTGGACAACCCTTGCCTTTTGATTCCAAACATTTACATTTAATCTTTATTTTAAAATCCAAAGTGTGGAGATGAGGGAATGGGAAGAGTTAGCATTTACTACCTGCTAAAAACTATGCTATTAATATATATTTGATATAATTACCCTACGTAATCTTTCCAATACCACAATGTTGGCATTATGATACCCATTTGAGAAAAAAACGTAGATGATGCTCATTGAGTTTAAGTGACTTTTCCTTGATATAATAGTCAAGACTTGAAACCAATTCATCCAAAGCTTCAACTCTTATTCTCCGTGACGCTGCTTATTTGACTTTTGTTAGCCTGTGCCCAGGATCAGCAGGATCAGCTCTCTCACCTGGCTCTGCTGGTGGTTGCTGACTGCATGCTGACTTTCCTCTGCATTGCTGCACTCCTTCCTCAGCAAACTCGTTGAACCCAGAGTCTCTGCAGAAAAATCCTTTTTGCTTACACTCCCTATAGAAGTTTTAGAGCCTTCTCTTCTTGCCAGTATCCCCAGGCTTCCAAATGAGGTCATTCTTACTACTTCCTGGGTTTGTGCTCTTTCAAAGGCCAACCAGAAGGAAGCCCCAAACTAAAACATACCTAACAGTATTTTTTAAAGTTAATAGCCAATTAGTGTTAATTTCATGTAGCATCAAGCACATGGTTTTCTAACAACTTTCTCTTAAATATAATAAATACAGAAGAGAGTACATACCAGAAGTGTAAGCTGAACACAGATGAAATCAACACACAGAAGGGCCCCTTGTGCTTCCTTTCTGCCTCTGCCACTCCCAAAGACTAACCACTCTCCTTACTTCTAACATCCTAGATGGGATGTGCCTTTTTCTATGCTTTCTATAAATGGAATAATACAATTTATACTATTTGTATCTGGCTTGTCACTCAATATTATGTTTAGGAAATTCATCCATATGGTTGCAGCATTTGTAGATTGATCACTCTTATTGCTGTTTAGTTTTGTACTCTCTTGATTTGCTTAGTTGGTTACGCTCAGAAATTATGAAAATGACTCACTTCCAAAAGTTAGAATTCCACGTAAACAATGTATTAAGGGAAAAGAAGCCTAAAAGTATATAACTTGTTAGGATTTATAGGTCATTTGATCCAATATTTTTCAAACATTTTTGCATCCAACCCTTAGTGGTGGTGCAACCACAGACAAGTCAACTGACCTTATCTGTAAAATAGAGATGATACCTACTCCAGAGAGTTGCTACCCAGATTACATGATGTGATATTTGTACAAATGTCCAGCAGTATGCCTGACAAACAGTAAGGACTCAAGTGTTTTTTATAATTTAATTTGAATAGGTAGTTGTGTTTCTACGACCCACCTCAAGCAAGACTCATGGCCATCACTGTAAACTAGCAATCAAAAGCTGGGGGGCCACATGGATGTTTTTATACAGATGATTGCTCCTCATTTCTGAATGCCTGGGTTCTATTATTAACCTCCTCTCTTCCTACCTAAAGTACTTTAAGGCTTAACCTTTTTAGCCTCAATCGTCTCATCGGTTAAATGAGGATATTATATGTTTGTGTGTGTGTGTGTGCTCTTGTGTATGTGTGTATATATATGTATGTATACTTATACACCTCATGGGATTGTTGTGGTAACATACTGTAGTCAGAAGTACTTTGTATCTTTATAGCAGCATGATTTATAATCCTTTGGGTATATCCCCAGTAATGGGATGGCTGGGTCATATGGTACTTCTAGTTCTAGATCCTTGAGGAATCGCCATACTGTTTTCCATAATGGTTGAACTAGTTTACAATCCCACCAACAGTATAAAAGTGTTCCTATTTCTCCACATCCTCTCCAGCACCTGTTGTTTCCTGACTTTTTAATGATTGCCATTCTAACTGGTGTGAGATGGCATCTCATTGTGGTTTTGATGTGCATTTCTCTGATGGCCAGGGATGATGAGCATTTTTTCATGTGTCTGTTGGCTGTATGAATGTCTTCTTTTGAGAAATGTCTATTTATATCCTTTGCCCACTTTTTAATGGGTTTTTTTGTTTTTTTCTTGTAAATTTGTTTGAGTTCTTTGTAGGTTCTGGATATTAGCCCTTTGTCAGATGAGTAGATTGCAAAAATTTTCTCCCATTCTGTAGGTTGCCTGTTCACTCTGATGGTAGTTTCTTTTGCTGTGCAGAAGCTCTTTAGTTTAATTAGATCCCATTTGTCAATTTTGGCTTTTGTTGCTGTTGCTTTTGGTGTTTTAGACATGAAGAATAAATCATGCTGCTATAAAGACACATGCACATGTATGTTTATTGCGGCACTATTCACAATAGCAAAGACTTGGAATCAACCCAAATGTCCATCAGTGACAGACTGGATTAAGAAAATGTGGCACATGTACACCATGGAATACTATGCAGCCATAAAAAGGATGAGTCTGTGTCCTTTGTAGGGACATAGATGCAGCTGGAAACCATCATTCTCAGCAAACTATCGCAAGAACAGAAAACCAAACACTGCATGTTCTCACTCATAGGTGGGAACTGAACAATGAGATCACCTGGACTTGGGAAGGGGAACATCACACACCGGGGCCTATTATGGGGAAGGGGGAGGGGAGAGGGATTGCATTGGGAGTTATACCTGATGTAAATGACGAGTTGATGGGTGCTGACGAGTTGATGGCTGCAGCACACCGACATGGCACAAGTATACATATGTAACAAACCTGCACGTTATGCACATGTACCCTAGAACTTAAAGTATAATAAAAATAAATAAATAAATAAAAATAAAAAGAAGTACTTTGTAAAATAAAATATTTTAAAGTCTAAGTGATTTGTATTGCTATTGACAGGACCATGAACCACCTATCAGTTTTCATATCACAATTATCATAGAGAAAAAGCATCATGGTATGACTTAGGAGAGAAGTGAAGAGGTTTTAATTAGATTCTTAATAGCTACACATTGTGGAGAATCTACAATAGATCAGTCACTGCTCAGAATGGATTAAGAAAATGTGGCACATATACACCATGGAATACTATGCAGCCATAAAAAAGGATGAGTTTGTGTCCTTTGTAGGGACATGGATGCAGCTGGAAACCATCATTCTTAGCAAACTATCACAAGAACAGAAAACCAAACACCGCATGTTCTCACTCATAGGTGGGAACTGAACAATGAGATCACTTGGACTCGGGAAGGGGAACATCACACACCGGGGCCTATTATGGGGAGGGGGGAGGGGGGAGGGATTGCATAGGATTTATACCTGATGTAAATGACGAGTTGATGGGTGCAGCACAGCAACATGGCACAAGTATACATATGTAACAAACGTGCACGTTATGCACATGTACCCTAGAACTTAAAGTATAATAATTAAAAAAAAGTTAAAAAAATAAAAATAAAAAAATAAAAGGAAAAGAAAAAAAAAAAAAAAAAGATCAGTCACTGCTAAACACTTTACAGACACATACACTGACTTCCTAATTCCTCACAATGACCAGGATTCAGCATTACTCTCTTTCTCACATGAGGAAATTCGGGTTCAAATAAGTTAAGCATATTATCTAAGGTCACTTGGTAATGGGTAAGACCAAGGCACAAGCCCAAGTTTGTCTGACTCCAAGGCCCGTGCTCTTGTCACCACATGGCACTGCCTCAGCAATGTGAAATAACAGATGCTGCCCAAATTAAAACTACATGGAGTTATGATTAGCACATTGGCATGGGCTCTTAAGTGGGTGGGACAGATGCTGAAACTAGGCAGAAGTAAGTGTACCAACTGATGGGAACCAGGACAAACAATCAAAGAACATGCCTGTGAAAAAAATCTGTTGCTCTCAGAATGTTAAAACATTTTTGTTTAAATAGAATCCTCATGTCCTTGTTATGAGGAACAGTCAGAGATTTATAGTAAAATATTCTCAGTGAGTCAATCAGGAATGCTGTTAAAACTTACAGTGTGCCTGGTTCTGGGAAGACTCCAAAGGTATAATGTGACCTTTAAGGAATTTATTAAGTGTGATCCTTCAGTCCATTGATGTCCGTTTTGGCCATACTTTTAAATTACTTATAAACATGTCACACAGATTATTAAAGGAAACACACAGGAAACTTTCAATCTTCTTGGGTAATATGATCATAGAATACCTCAGGGAAAAAATACAGATGTTTTATTTGGAAATTGTGTTATTTCTTTTTTTAATAGGAGTAGAACTACAGTAATTTTGTTAATTTACCTAAGGTTCAATTTGAAAGGAGCAGAGAAACTAGTCAGTTCTGTCCTTCCTGAAAATGCCAAAAAGTCCTTCCTGAAAATACCATCAAAATGGACTTTTTTAAAAAACGACAGGGATCCTCTAATATAATCTGTGTTGTATCTCCCAAGTAAATATTTGAAGGAAGTCATTTCCTATCCTTTTCCAAATATTAATTCAGCCATTTTGTGTTTTTTTCTAATCATAAACATAATGTATTCTTGTAATAAATATTTTAAATGATGTCAAAATGATGTAGAAAAAAATGTCATTACCCAGATGTGAACATTGTTAGAATTTAGATGAACATTCTTCTGCAGATATCTCTTCTCTGTCTCTATTTTGTTTTTTCCTCTCTCTTGCACACCTCTCACACATCTGTGCATATGCATACATAAACTTACATAAATGAAATCAAATACATTGAACATTTTATTAATCATCTTTTAACATTTCCATAGATATCTTTTCCAAGGTTTCTATCATCATGTTTAGTGGCTGCTTAGCATTTTATATTATGGATGATAAGGCAGATTGATAGTATTGAATAAATATCCTGGAATCAGAGACAGCAGTTTCTGTCAATTCATAACAAGTCCCTTTCTCTCATAAGATCTTAAATTCCTTACTTGTAAAAGAAGGTGACTGAAGTAGGTGATTTACTTAACACCAGCATTCTACAGAGGAGTATTGTATATCTATATAGAAATATTCTATATCCTAAATGGAATTGTTCTTTCCAGTTTCATGTGCTCCATCTTCCCTATACCCTAGAATTATTTACATATAGTACTATAAATGAGGCACTATGATAACACAAGAAGAGAGAGCAAGAGATTACTTAATTTAAAACTCAAAATATGTTTGTGGAGGAGGGCTTTAAAAGAGGAACTTGATTTTGAGGAACCAGTAGCACCGAACATGTGGTATGACATAGAAAAGGCATTCCAAAGCAGGGAACAGCACTGATACAAGGTGCTGAAGTAGAACAGAGCACTTTATCAGATGAGACTGATCCAAGGGCTACTTGAAGGAAAGTGACAATAGATGGTTGGGATCACATTATAAAGGAAAGGCATACATTGGAGGAATTTTGAGGGAAGGAAGGAAAGGGGAAGGTAATGAGAGTTTCTGAAGGGAGGAAGATAAAATAAGAGCAAAAGGATTTTTTTATCCTTCCCTTCCCTCCCTTTACCCCCTTTTCCCTTTTTGAGTGGTTTGGAAAAGGAGAGTTACTAGAGGCAGAAAGACCATTTGGGCTACTAACAAACCCGAATCCTGTTGGTAGTACTACAATGGGCAGGCAGCGGGAGGCAACACAATGCACTCACTAAGACCCTTTAGGACCAGAGTACCTGGTTTTGAATCCTTTCTCAGGGTTAAATAGCTTTGTGGCCCCAGAGAGTTACTTGATTAGATATGTTAATGTTTGTATATACTGAGCACTATGCATGTTTGATTAAAGTATTATAAAGATGTGATGAATGCAACAGACATTTCACAGATAAAATCAGTGGGACATTTAGGGGAAAGCTTTGATGCTGTGAGACAAAGTAAAGAAGACTCCCGGTTACTAAGAAGCAGCAGAAAGAGGGCTGGGGAACAAAGTGGCAGCAGGTTTGCACAGGGAGACTGACTGGTGTCAGGTTCATGCCAGGTGGATTTTGAGGTACAAAAAGGAAATATGCAAATATATATATATATATATACAACTGAGGATTTGAAACAGAACATGGAACTCAGGAACCCAAGTAGAGGTACAGATTTTGGAATCATGAGCTTCACATATCATTTGGAGTGACTGTTAGGTTGAGATGTGATAAGGTGATAATTCTAGGTTCACAAGATATATCACATGCATTTATCAATAAATATATGTAATATGTGCATAGAAAATTATAATTTTAACATTGGTCCTGTAAAACAGAAATCCATTTGTAATAAAACTAAAATTCTGTTATTACCTCCAAGTAAACATTGATGATACTGTGTTTCTGACACCCAATCAGTCTGTTAATATAAATTCCAAATGATGATTTTTTTCAACAGAGCTACATAAAACAGTGACAAATCATCTACTTAATGAGCCCAAAGCAATTAAGACACAAATAAATTGGAGAATCCCATTGCATTTAATCATCAGAAAAATAATAAACAAAAATGTACTCTGATGAAATCATTTTTATTTATTTATTTATTTAGTCTTTATCTTTTATTATTATTATTATACTTTAAGTTCTAGGGTACATGTGCATAACGTGCAGGTTTGTTACATATGTATACTTGTGCCATGTTGGTGTGCTGCACCCATCAACTCGTCAGCACCCATCAACTCGTCATTTATATCAGGTATAACTCCCAATGCAATCCCTCCCCCCTCCCCCACTCCCCATGATAGGCCCCAGTGTGTGATGTTCCCCTTCCCATGTCCAAGTGACCTCATTGTTCAGCTCCCACCTATGAGTGAGAACACGCGGTGTTTGGTTTTCCATTCTTGTGATAGTTTGTTGAGAATGATGGTTTCCAGCTGCATCTATGTCCCTACAAAGAACACAAACTCATCCTTTTTTATGGCTGCATAGTATTCCATGGTGTATATGTGCCACATTTTCTTAATTCAGTTTGTCATTGATGGACATTTGGGTTGATTCCAAGTCTTTGCTATTGTGAATAGCACCACAATAAACATACATGTGCATGTGTCTTTATAGCAGCATGATTTATAATCCTTTGGGTATATACCCAGTAATGGGATGGCTGGGTCATATGGTAATTCTAGTTCTAGATCCTTGAGGAATCGCCATACTGTTTTCCATAATGGTTGAACTAGTTTATAATCCCACCAACAGTATAAAAGTATTCCTATTTCTCCACATCCTCTCCAGCACTTGTTGTTTCCTGACTTTTTAATGATTGCCATTCTAACGGGTGTGAGATGGTATCTCATTGTGGTTTTCATTTGCATTTCTCTGATGGCCAGGGATGATGAGCATTTTTTCATGTGTCTGTTGACTGTATGCATGTCTTCTTTTGAGAACTGTCTGTTCATATCCTTTGCCCACTTTTTGATGGGGTTGTTTGTTTTTTTCTTGTAAATTTGTTTGAGTTATTTGTAGGTTCTGGATATTAGCCCTTTGTCAGATGAGTAGATTGCAAAAATTTTCTCCCATTCTGTAGGTTGCCTGTTCACTCTGATAGTAGTTTCTTTTGCTGTGCAGAAGCTCTTTAGTTTAATGAGATCCCATTTGTCAATTTTGGCTTTTGCTGCCGTTGCTTTGGTGTTTTAGACATGAAGTTCCTGCCCATGCCTATATCCTGAATGGTATTACCTAGGTTTTCTTCTAGGGTTTTTATGGTTTTAGGTCTAACATTTAAGTTTCTAATCCATCTTGAATTAATTTTCGTATAAGGAGTAAGGAAAGGATCCAGTGTCAGCTTTCTACTCATGGCTAGTCAATTTTCCCAGCACCATTTATTAAATAGGGAATCCTTTCCCCATATCTTGTTTTTCTCAGGCTTGTCAAAGATCAGATGGCTGTAGATGTGTGGTATTATTTCGGAGGACTCTGTTCTGTTCCATTGGTCTATATCTCTGTGTTGGTACCAGTACCATGCTGTTTTGGTTACTGTAGCCTTGTAGTATAGTTTGAAGTCAGGTAGCGTGATGCCTCCAGCTTTGTTCTTTTGACTTGGGATTGTCTTGGAGATGCAGGCTCTTTTTTGGTTCCATATGAACTTTAAAGGAGTTTTTCCAATTCTGTGAAGAAACTCATTGGTAGCTTGATGGGGATGGCATTGAATCTATAAATTACCTTGGGCAGTATGGCCATTTTCACGATATTGATTCTTCCTATCCATGAGCATGGTATGTTCTTCCATTTGTTTGTGTCCTCTTTTATTTCACTGAGCAGTGGTTTGTAGTTCTCCTTGAAGAGGTCCTTTACATCCCTTGTAAGTTGGATTCCTAGGTATTTTATTCTCTTTGAAGCAATTGTGAAAGGGAATTTACTCATGATTTGGCTCTCTGTTTGTCTGTTACTGGTGTATAAGAATGCTTGTGATTTTTGCACATTAATTTTGTATCCTGAGACTTCGCTGAAGTTGCTTCAGGAGATTTTGGGCTGAGATGATGGGGTTTTCTAAATATACAATTATGTGATCTGCAAAGAGGGACAATTTGACTTCTTCTTTTCCTAACTGAATACCCTTGATTTCTTTCTCTTGCCTGATTGCCCTAGCCAGAACTTCCAACACTGTGTTGAATAGGAGTGGTGAGAGAGGGCATCCCTGTCTTGTGCCAGTTTTCAAAGGGATGCTTCCAGTTTTTGCCCATTCAGTATGATATTGGCTGTGGGTTTGTCATAAATAGCTCTTATGATTTTGAGATATGTTCCATCAATACCGAATTTATTGAGAGTTTTTAGCATGAAGGGCTATTGAATTTTGTCAAAGGCCTTTTCTGCATCTATTGAGATAATCATGTGGTTTTTGTCTTTGGTTCTGTTTATATGATGGATTACATTTATTGATTTGCATATGTTGAACCAGCCTTGCATCCCAGGGATGAAGCCCACTTGATCATGGTGGATAAGCTTTTTGATGTGCTGCTGGATTCAGTTTGCCAGTATTTTATTGAGGATTTTTGCATCGATATTCATCAGGGATATGGGTCTAAAATTCTCTTTTTTTGTTGTGTCTCTGCTAGGCTTTGATATCAGGATGATGTTGGCCTCGTAAAAAGAGTTAGGGAGGATTCCCTCTTTTTCTATTGATTGGAATAATTTCAGAAGGAATGGTACCAGCTCCTCCTTGTACCTCTGGTGGAATTCAGCTGTGAATCCATCTGGTCCTGGACTTTTTTTGGTTGGTAGGCTATTAATTATTGCCTCAATTTCAGAGCCTGCTATTGGTCTATTCAGGGATTCAACTTCTCCCTGGTTTAGTCTTGGGAGAGTGTAAGTGTCCAGGAAATTATCCATTTGTTCTAGATTTTCTAGTTTATTTGTGTAGAGGTGTTTATAGTATTCTCTGATGGTAGTTTGTATTTCTGTGGGGTCGGTGGTGATATCCCCTTTATCATTTTTTATTGCGTTTATTTGATTCTTCTCTCTTTTCTTCTTTATTAGTCTTGCTAGCGGTCTATCAATGTTTTTGATCTTTTCAAAAAATCAACTTCTGGATTCATTGATTTTTTGGAGGGTTTTTTGTGTCTCTATCTCCTTCAGTTCTGCTCTGATCTTAGTTATTTCTTGCCTTCTGCTAGCTTTTGAATGTGTTTGCTCTTGCTTCTCTAGTTCTTTTAATTGTGATGTTAGGGTGTCAATTTTAGATCTTTCCAGCTTTCTCTTGTGGGCATTTAGTGCTATAAATTTCCCTCTACACACTGCTTTAAATGTGTCCCAGAGATTCTGGTATGTTGTATCTTTGTTCTCATTGGTTTCAAAGAACATCTTTATTTCTGCCTTCGTTTCATTATGTACCCAGTAGTCATTCAGGAGCAGGTTGTTTAGTTTCCATGTAGTTGGGCGGTTTTGATTGATTTTCTTAGTCCTGGGTTCTAGTTTGATTGCACTGTGGTCTGAGAGACAGTTTGTTATAATTTCTGTCTTGCACATTTGCTGAGGAGTGTTTTACTTCCAATTATGCGGTCATTTTTGGAATAAGTGCAATGTGGTGCTGAGAAGAATGTATATTCTGTGATTTGGGGTGGAGAGTTCTGTAGATGTCTATTAGATCTGCTTGCTGCAGAGATGAGTTCAATTCCTGGATATTCTTGTTAACTTTCTGTCTCGTTGATCTGTCTAATGTTTACAGTGGGGTGTTGAAGTCTCCCATTATTATTGTATGGGAGTCTAAGTCTCTTTGTAAGTCTCTAAGGACTTGCTTTATGAATCTGGGTGCTCCTGTATTGAGGATAGTTAGCTCTTCCTGTTGAATTGATCCCTTTACCATTATGTAATGGCCTTCTTTGTCTCTTTTGATATTTGATGGTTTAAAGTCTGTTTTATCAGAGACTAGGATTGCAACCCCTGCTTTTTGTTGTTCTCCATTTGCTTGGTAGATCTTCTTCCATCCTTTTATTTTGAGCCTATGTGTGTCTCTGCTTGTGAGATGGGTCTCCTGAATACAGTAAACTGATGGGTCTTGACTCTTTATCCAGTTTGCCAGTCTGTGTCTTTTAATTGGATCATTTAGTCCATTTACATTTAAGGTTAATATTGTTATGTGTGAACTTGATTCTGTCATTATGATATTAATTGGTTATTTTGCTCGTTACTTGATGCAGTTTCTTCCTAGCCTCGCCGGTCTGTACATTTTGGCATGTTTTTGCAATGGCTGGTACCGGTCGTTCTTTTCCATGTTTAGTGCTTCCCTCAAGGTCTCTTGTTAGGCAGGCCTGGTGGTGACAAAATCTCTAAGCATTTGCTTATCTGTAAAGGATTTTATTTCTCCTTCACTTATGAAACTTACTTTGGCTGGATATGAAATTCTGGGTTTAAAATTCTTTTCTTTAAGAGTGTTGAATATTGGCCCCCACTCTCTTCTGGCTTGGAGAGTTTCTGCCGAGAGATCTGCTGTTAGTCTGATGGGCTTCCCTTTGTGGGTAACCCGACCTTTCTCTCTGGCTGCCCTTAACATTTTTTCCTTCATTTCAACTTTGGTGAATCTGACAATTATGTATCTTGGAGTTGCTCTTCTCGAGGAGTATCTTTGTGACATTCTCTGTATTTCCTGAATTTAATGTTGGCCTGCCTTACTAAGTTGGGGAAGGTATCCTGAAGAGTGTTTTCCAACTTGGTTCCATTTTCCCCCTCACTTTCAGGCACCCCAATCAGATGTAGATTTGGTCTTTTCACATAATCCCATACTTCTTGCAGGCTTTGTTCATTTCTTTTTCCTCTTTTTTCTTTAGACTTCTCTTCTCACTTCATTTCATTCATTTGATCCTCAATCGCTGATACTCTTTCTTCCACTTGATCGAGTCAGTTACTGAAGCTTGTGCATTTGTCACGTATTTTTCGCGTCATGGTTTTTATCTCTGTCAGTTCATTTATGGCCTTCTCAGCAATGATTATTCTAGTTATCCATTCTTCCATTCTTTTTTCAAGATTTTTACTTTCTTTGCGCTGGGTACGTAATTCCTCCTTTAGCTCTGAGAAGTTTGATGGACTGAAGCCTTCATCTCTCATCTGGTCAAAGTCATTCTCCGTCCAGCTTTGATCCGTTGCTGGCGATGAGCAGCACTCCTTTGCAGGGGGAGATGTGCTCTTATTTTTTGAATTTCCAGCTTTTCTGCCCTGCTTTTTCCCCATCTTTGTGGTTTTATCTGCCTCTGGTCTTTGATGATGGTGACGTACTGATGGGATTTTGGTGTGAGTGTCCTTCCTGTTCGTTAGTTTTCCTTCTAACAGTCAGGACCCTCAGCCGTAGGTCTGTTGGAGATTGCTTGAGGTCCACTCCAGACCCTGTTTGCCTGGGTATCAGCAGCAGAGGCTGCAGAAGATAGAATATTGCTGAACAGCGAGTGTTCCTGTGTGGTTCTTGCTTTGGAAGCTTCATCTCAGGGGTATACCCCACCGTGTGAGGTGTGGGGTGTTGGTCTGCCCCTAGTGGGGGATGTCTCCCAGTTAGGCTACTCAGGGGTTAGGGACCCGTTTGAGCAGGCAGTCTGTCTGTTCTCAGATCTCAACCTCCGTGTTGGGAGATCCACTGCTCTCTTCAAAGCTGTCAGACAGGGTCATTTGTGCATGCAGAGGTTTCTGCTGCTTTTTCTTTTGTTTAGCTGTGCCCTGTCCCCAGAGGTGGAGTCTACAGAGACAGGCAGGCCTACTTGAGCTTCTGTGGGCTCCACCCAGTTCGAGCTTCCCAGCGACTTTGTTTACCTACTTAAGCCTCAACAATGGCGGGTGCCCTTCCCCCAGCCTGGCTGCTGCCTTGCAGTTAGATAGCAGACTGCTGTGCTAGCAATGAGGGAGGCTCCGTGGGCATGGGACCCTCCTGGCCAGGTGTGGGATATAATCTCCTCGTGTGCCGTTGCTAAGACCCTTGGTAAAGCGCAGTACTGAGGTGGGAGTTACCCGATTTTCCAGGTGTTGTGTGTCTCAGTTCCCCTGGCTAGGAAAAGGGATTCCCTTCCCTCTTGCACTTCCCAGGTGAGGCGATGCCTCACCCTGCTTCAGCTCTCGCTGGTCGGGCTGCAGCAGCTGACCAGCACTGATTGTCTGGCACTCCCTGGTGAGATGAACTGGTACCTCAGTTGAAAATGTAGAAATCACCTGTCTTCTGTTTTGCTCGCGCTGGGAGCTGGAGACTGGAGCTGTTCCTATTCGGCCATCTTGCTCCCGAAATAAATTTTATAAATCAATTATAATTTAATTTTCTGAACATATTTTGAAAGCCACAGATCTCTGATACGACATGGTTATAGGTTAATTGTTAAGTACTGACAGAATTAGAGGAAAATAATGGGAAAAGTACTTGGCCAGAATTTAGAAAAACTGGGTTTTTTTGGTGCTCTTCAACTGTTTTTATGACTTCGGTTAAATCATTATGCTTTCCTGAACCTCAATTTCCTTATTTATCAAATTCCACTAAAATATCTTTTCTGATACTATGATGAAAATAAGAAAGACACTGCAAGTAGAAATTACAGTAGTCCTCCCTTACCAGTGATTATGGGTTTTTTATGGTTTCAGTTACCCTTGGTCAACCTCAGTTCATACTAAATGGAAATACTAAATGGAATACTCCACAATTCCCTTCTAAATGGAATCCTAAATGGAACACTTCATTTACTAAATGCAATATACTAAATGGAATACTAAATGGAAAACTCCAGAAATAAACAATTCATACATGTTAAGTTACACACTGTTCTGAGTAGAGTGATGAATGAAATTTTACGCCGCCCTGCTCCATATCACCTGCGATGTAAATCAAACCTATCCAGGATGTCCATGCTCTGTATACTACCTGACCATTAGTACCTTAGTCAACTTGGTTTTCAGATAGAAAAACATAGTATATGTAGGTTTCAGTGGATTCAGGCATCCACCAGGGTTTTGAAATGAATTCCCTGAGGATACTGTGTTTTAAAGTCTGCTGACCAGTTTTGCTAACTAACACATGCAGGTACCAATTGAGACTGGTTGTTGGCATTTGTGGCAAAGAGAGTGGCCCTAAGTGCCAAGAAATCCCATCACAGTTTCCTTATCACTTTGATGTGTTTAACTTATCATGTACCATAGTCTGGACCTCAGCTTTGCAGGCTCAGCACAAGGAGGACAGGTCCATTTCTCAGTGGTAGACTCTAATATACAACTGAATAAAATGGGAAAAAAACAAACTTTCAATGTTCTAATCTATAACAAGATATAATCATCAGAGAATTTGATACTTAAAATAGAAATCCCATCACTTTTTCTCTCTTCTGACAAACTTTCATGAGAAGGAAGATGCTGTGTTATTTAAAATATGAAATTAAAGATGTAAGGAATTACAGTTGGTCCTCTAAATCTAAGGGTTCTGTATCCACAGATACAACCAACTGCAGTTGTTTGGGGGAAAAAAACAACAATAAAAATAACAATACAACTTTAAAAATAATACAACTTTTAAAAATACTGTATAACAACTATTTGCATAGCATTTACATTGTATTAGGTGTTAGAAATCATCTAGAGATGATTTAAAGTATATAGGAAGATATGGATAGTTTATATGAAAATACTATACCATTGTTTATAAGGGACTTGAGTATCTGCGGATTTTCATATCCATGAGGGTTCCTAGAACCATTCCTCCATGATACTAAGGGATGACTGTACATACAATCAGAAGTGTAACTGCATGATACTATTCGCCAATCTGTTATAGGCGCCTCATAATAGAGGAGGTCTTGTCTTGGTGTAAGACTTCTACTTCCTCAGCTGGCTAGATGGCTGTGGCCCAAATCTCACATCTGTGATTTTATTTTTCTAACCTTTAGTTATAGAACAAACACCATTCTAAGAGCTCATCTTTGCAATCATAGTTTACTGTAGCCTTGAACTCCTGGGTTCAAGCGATCCTCCAGCCTCAGCCTCCTGAGTAGCTGGAACTACAGTCCAACTAATGTTTTATTTTTATTTTTAAGGGAATGAGGTCTTGCTATATTGTGCAGGATGGTCTGAAACTCCTCACTTCAAGTGATCTTCCCATCTTAGCCTCCGAAGTAGCTGGGATTACAGACATGAGCTACTATGCCCAGCTAGACCATTTTTAATATGTATGTGAGTCAGGATTATCCAAAAAAGCAAAACCAATAGGGAAATATATATATATTTACATATAAATACATACAAAGAACTTTGTATGTAAGATCTTTTTATATATTTATATATTATAGATAGAAAATAGTAAATATATAATATATAATATATATTTATGTATTTATATAGTTTTTATATAAAGATATATAAAAATGTTTATGTATATATGTAGATACAGATATATATATCTTAATATATATAAATATCTTTAAAAGTATATGAGTAATTATTGAGACTGAGAAGTCCCAAATCTGCTCTCTTTAAGCTGGGGACCCAGGAAAGCCTTTGTTGTAGCTCCAGTCCACACTAGAAGGCCTGGGGTCTAGGGGAACCCATAGCGTAAAGTCCCCATCCAAATCCAATGACTGGAAACCAGGATCACCAAAGTCAGAGAGCAGGAAAAGATACATGTCCCAACTTAAGAGAGCAAATTTGTCTTTCCTCCACCTTTTTGTTCTATTCAAGCCCTCAACAGATTACATAATGCCCACCTGCATTGGTAAGTGCAGATCTTTACCCAGTCTATGCCTAGACTCAAATGCTAACGTCTTCTGGAAAGATCTCCACAGACAAACCCAAGAATCATGCTTTATCAGCTATTTGCTTTAAAACTTAACGACTAATACCCTACTATTGACCAAAACCCTTACTGATAACATAAACACTGATTAACTCATATTTGTATGTTATATGTATTATATACTATATACTAACAATAAAGAAGGCTAGAGAAAAAAGGTTATTAAGAAAATCATAAGGAAGAGAAAATACATTTTTAGTACTGTACTGTGTTAATCAATACCATAAGTTCATGTCTTCTGCTTACAAAATGAATCATCTGTCTGAAGTGGCCGCCAACTGCAGCTGGCAACTCAGTCAAGTTAACATGTAAAATTAGCCATCATAACAATTGTTATAATATTCTCTGCATCTTCTAGATTTTAAGGTTTTTGGTCAAAAAATTGCACATAATATTCTTATATGTGTTTGCTTCAATTTCATGAGGAAATATGTCTCTGGATATACAGTTGACCGACCCTTGAACAACATGGGTTTAAATTGTGCTGTCCACTTAGAGACAGACGTTTAAATAAATACATTGAAGGGGTTTTTAAATATTTGTGAGAATTTGTAAAAACTTACAGATGAAACATGTAGCCTAGAAATATTGAAAATATTAAGGACAAATGATGTATGTCATGAATGTGCACAATATATGTAGATACTAGTCTATTTTATCATTTACTACCATTACATATACACAAATCTATTATAAAAAGTTAAAATTTATCAAAACACACACACGACCACTCACAGACCATACATGTCACCATTTGCAGTTCACAGAAATGTAAACAAATGTAAAGATGCAGTATTAAATCATAATTAACTATAACACATACTCTACCAGTGTAATAATTTCATAGTTATCTCCTGTTGCTATTGCAGTGAGCCCGTGTCCTGAGTATTCACTTAAAATGCCATGTGACACTAGTCATCTCCACATAAGCATCTTGTCTCTCCAGTAAATTACCTATCACAGTAAAGACTGATCTCTTGCAGTTCTCATGAATTTTTCATTATGGAGCAAGATGGCCGAATAGGAGCAGCTCCAGTCTTCAACTCCCAGCGCCAGCGACACAGAAGACCGGTGATTTCGGCATTTTCAACTGAGGTACTGGGTTCATCTCACTGGGGAGTGCCGGACGATC
>NC_037682.1:80459365-80523180 GCF_003255815.1 Theropithecus gelada
TGCAGCAGCTGACCAGTACCGATCGTCCGGCACTCCCCAGTGAGATGAACCCAGTACCTCAGTTGAAAATGCCGAAATCACCGGTCTTCTGTGTCGCTGGCGCTGGGAGTTGAAGACTGGAGCTGCTCCTATTCGGCCATCTTGCTCCGCCCCCTTGTGCTTGTTTATATAGGATTCTTGGATGCTTGTGTGTTTCTCATGTTTACCTACCTTAGTTTAAATCTTGACACCACCTTCTTTACTGATGAGAACCTCAGTGCACATTTATTGGGTTTATGCCATGGATAAATTCTTCTAACAAACACGCATATATGCATGCAGAGACACATGCTTAAGAAAGAACATCTGAGCATAATCTAAAATCCAATGACAAGGAGAGGACAAATGCATAGACACTAATAATATAAGGCAAAATGTGGTATAATATGTGAAATAATTGATACAATAAAAATGCCAAAAACATTCTGAGAAGAATAGAAATAAGTATTAGGAATTTTGAGCATCTATTAGACACTAGATACTTTGCACTACATGTTGTTTTGGCCATTTACAATTATTCAGTAAGATAAATGCCATGTCTTTATTTTACTTATGAAAGTTTTTAAAAAAGAAACTTGAAGTCTGTGAGTGACCAATCAAAGATGCAAATTAATAAATGGAAAACCTGGGATAGAAAATCAAGTCTAAAGCCTAGATATCTGGTTATTTTAGAAAAGCTTCATAGGTAAGTGTCAGTGGAGCTGTGTTATTTGAGCTGAGCTGCACCTTGAAGAACCAACAAAATTATAAATGGACAAATAAGACCAAGAGCCTACACCGAAATAGTTCTCATGCTTAGAAGAGTTGCAGAATAAAATATGTTGCATGGGATGTCAATAGTAAAGGTCAAGATAGAGGCCAAAGAAACAGAGGAAGACGATTAATGGAATGAGGGAAGAAAGTGTTTTTAGAGGAAGTTGATATTTCACCTGAGTTGTAAAAGGTATGTAGGTAGAGAAGAAAGGTAAGTGAAAGGGGTCTAGAGCCACTTGTGATAGAGAGACTAGAGGGTACAGAGGCATTGAAATGCAGGATCACAAAATAATCAGAAAATAGCAGGTAGTTGATAATGGCTGGAGCCATGCACAGGGTGTGGGACTGAGCCAGGGAATTGGTGAGGGAGGTTGGGTACTTGTGAGAAATGAGTCTTGGAATTAGCAGCCAACGGGACCTCAAATGAAACTCTCCCCTTGACTCTATTCACAGGAATTTTCTGACCATTATCTTTTACCCTCTTAGGCATGCACATGGAACTCAGTTACTATATATATATACTGTCATTTTCATTTATTTTTAATATATTTACACTTGGTTTAAACCAGAAACAAATTATTTCATGGGATGGAGCTTCTTAAATGAATGAATCTTAATGAGAGACCGTGATTCTGTCTGCAGTTTTGCAGGATCTGTAATGTGATTTGATCACCTTCTCCAGGGATGAGCAGGCCCTAGGGGACTGCCTCACACTAATGACACTTACAAATCAACAAATGTAATGCCAATATTGTGTAAAGGAAATGTCATTTAGTGAGAACCTACTCCATACAATAGTAGACACTTCACTCATATTATTTAAATTAGTCGTCACTAAACACAGTGATGTAGTTCTTTCTTTATCCCAATTTTATAGATGAGAAATTCAAATGAGAACATTAAATAATTTACCCTCATTTCAAAGCTACTAAGTTTTGAAGCAAATAATCAAACCTAAGATTCTTTGATGTATTCTTCATGTGATAGGCAGAGAACACTCACAGTGGCTGAAAAAGATGATGATGATGATGATGATGATGATGATGATGCTGATGCTGCTGATGGTGGTGGTGATGATCGTGGTAGTGATGGTGATGGTGGTGGTGATGATAATGATAATGATGATATAATTAAAGTAATTGTAATTTATTGAATGCTTACTTTGTAAGAGTAATACATTATATACCGTATCTTTTGTAACTTTCAAACAATTCTATTTGATGGGAAATTATTTCAATTTTAGAAATGGGGAAACTGATGTTCAGAAAGTTTAAATAGCTTTCCAATATCCAAACCTGGTTAAGTGGTGGGGCAGATATTAAAACCACGTCTCTCTGACTACACAGTACTTTTCACCACTAGCAGAGTAAAATAATATCTGATGAAAATAATACCTGAGTATGAGAGTCAAGAGTGAAGAGAATATGTTCGTTGAGAGAATAGTCTGTCTAAGTTGTGGCAAAGAACAGAAAATCATTGACATTCTCCCAGTGAGGACACTGATTATGTATCTTTATAACATGATGAAACAAACATTGAACACTTTATACGGTCATTTTTCACTTTTACTAATAACTCTTATCAGTCACGAAAAGCTTCAGTCGCTATCTGTATTCATGATAGACAATATATGTTCTAATTTCATTATATATGTCTCACCATCTAATAGGAGAAATTTTAGGTAGCGAGAAAGAAACAAATGTCTCAAACCTGAGCAAAACATTAATTCTTTTTGATACTTTAAGAATTGTTCTTTACCAATTAGTAATATTTCTGATTAACATCCCAATCAGTGAAGTTAGAGTTTAGCCTACAAAGCTGATACATGTATGATAGTATTACAAACTTAAAATCTTGTAAATAGATCAAAAACCTAGCAGACATTCCTTTCTAGTACCTACACTAACACTCTTATCAAGTTAAGAATTTTTTGTCATTTTTGTTTATTTTGGTTTTTACTATAAAGACACTTTGCAGAAGCAAGATTTGAACCAGCTTTCTTTGAAGCTAGTACTCTTATTGACAGTTTGAAATAAACCTAGACCCTTGCTCAACATCAATACTTTTGGGAAATTTTATATTTGTTCCTTTAACCTAAACTCCTTGAAGAGAGGGTTGATTTCTTTCTACTATAACCCAGTTGTCTGGTATGAGATTTGGTAAAAGTAAACATGCTTTCTAAATGTTAGTTGAAGAAATAAATATTTGAATGAATTTACCAGCTTGAGACCTTGTTTCACTTTTACATTGCTTACATTTTGGAAAGATGTTCCAGATGAGCCCTCTCATTCATTTATTTTTATTATTTTGCAAAAAATGTCTTTGGGGGCTGCTTATCAGGATTTCCTGTGTGTGTCCTGTCTGACTTGGCTAAATTAGTAACACCAAAACTCACGTAAGAGAATGCTTGGCATCCTCTAGGCTCTGGTGAGTTTCCTCACCAGCCTGGGACACTTCCCTTTTTCCTTCTTCTCCATTAACTCACATCACATTTGGGGATAGGGCTTCCAATCCCTCTTTTAACAGACACAGTTTTTAACAGCGTTCTTTCTTAAACATGAATAAATAGTTGAATGTAGGCAACTTAGAGAATGTTTAAAACAAATGAGAAGTAGCTGGAAGGTTAAGAAAAGGTCACTATGGTTATTGAGAAGAGTCTGACTCATGAAACAAAACAAAGCAAAACAAAAGTTACTTAACTGACAAAAAGCAAATCAGAGGGAAAAAAATCATGAGAACATTTTTGGTAGCTGGCTGAGGCAATACCAAAACTTCAAGTGATGAGAATGGGAAGTTAATCAGAAAAGACTGCTCCTAGGGTGGTGAACCTAGTGTGATTCCTTGAGGGAGGCTTTTTCCCAGCTGTCTCTCCGACTTCTCTGGGTATCTGCATTCTCACTTGTTAAACAAGGGGGTTATATTAAAGGAGATATAAGATTATTTACATTTCTAACATTTTATACTGGGCTCTAAGTTTCTAGCAGACTAAATTAATTCTTATGTTTTAGAGAATATACTTAATTTCTTATAGTTTGGTCTTCATATGTTTTTCTTCATTATTTAACCCATATTTATTGAGTGACTCTGATTTGAGCACTGTGTTAGACAGTGTGCAGGCAAGATGAGTACGATAAAAGCACTGTCATTGAATGCCTCATAGTCCGAGGGACCACAGCGTTATTAATAGTGACATAGCAATCAGGAGCAGAGGAGATGGCTGGGACAGGGAGGTAAGGAGATAGGGAGGGAGATGGAATGAAAAGGATAAGACCGAACGAAACTATTTTATCATCTCCGAAAATACATGAAGGTTACCATTTTATCTTAAACAATAAAAGCTGGTTATAATTTTTGTGTTTACTCTTTGGTTATAAATGTATTGAGCTGTGGGTCAACTTGCAGCACTAAGAATGCTAGTGCTGACTGGGATTACTTAAAAGGTTAATGAGGAGTTCACTAGCCTTTCCATAGTTTCTATAATAGGAGATAGTTGACTCTTAGTTTTATTGATGTGGGGCATTACCTAGCCTGGCCTATAGATTTGTGTTTACCACGCGATAGCTGCTTGGAGATGTGGGAGGCTGCTTGGTGATTCCTCACACAGCTTGATGCTGACCTGAAAGATTGAAATGCACAGAGCAGCAGTGAGAATGGAAGAGCCTAGAACTGCTTGGGAAATTTGATTGCTCTCTTGGGCTGTCCAGGTGGGCAGAATATGTGAAACAGATGGGCAGAAAATAATAGTAAATGGTGTGGGCTAGTAATTAAATGGAAAGAGCATATTTCACCTAGATGTCTTCAGATTCTTTTTTCTTTCCTCACTCCTTCACACCCTGAACACTGTGCCTGAAAGCACAGCACAGCCAGCCCTAAGTCTCAGTTTGAGAGCTATCGTGGCCAAGACACTTCTTTCCTTCACTATGGCTTTCAAGGCCTAATGCCTGATCAGTGCATGGCACACTGTATCACTTAAGTAAGGAAACATCGTTTTGGTTTCTGTTCATTTGTTTTTATCCCCCCTTGTCTAAAAACATGCTTAGGTAAGTAGTAAATATATCACTAAGATGGTGTTGGGAAACAATGCTGGATTTAGAGCTAAATATATGAAATTCATGTAAGGGATTTTAAAGCATTTTTAAAATTAAAGTAATGCATAAAGAGTATAGAAATACAGAATACATGCAAAATCCATATAGAAGTGCATAAAGAACACATAAAAGCACAAACTGAACATGCCTACATTAAAAAAAATCACAACATTATCAACATCATAGAAGCACCAGTTCATTTCATGTTTCTCTCTAAGGATTATTATTAATATCACTTGGCAAAGTGTTTGCCTTCTAGAGTCGCCAGTACAGTTACAAGTTATTTTACTTCTTACTTCTCTCTTCCTGTGAAGAGAGACAGTGAAAAACATAAGGGCAGGAACTAAGACTTTTTTTTCTCCTTTGTATCCATTTATCCATGATACATTGCAGTGGCTCATAGTAAATTTCTATGGAAATTTGTTAAGCTATGGGTCAACTTGTAGTCTCTAGAGCCCAGACATCTAATGGGGAGCTGCAGAAAAAAGTCCCATTGCCGATCACATTTAGTTACTAGACTCATCTATTTGATTTAGCTTTTCACATGTACATAGAGCTCTCAGAAAAGAGGGATATTCTAAATATCTCTCTGAACATTAAAAGCCTAGAATAGAAGGGTGATGATAGTGAAAGGGGTTAACTAGTGTTTTTCATACATTAGATAATTCACAGCTGCTTCATTTTTCATACATTAGATAATTCACTTCAATGACCAATATTGAATATTCTTTGGAAATGTGTTTAGTGGAAATTCCCATTTATGCTTGTTTAAGTGGATTGATGAGGCTTAGGTAATCAAGTTGCAACACTGGGGAAAAATAAAAGAGACCAGACAAGTACCAACAAGGAAATTCAACTGAAGTGTTTGCTGCTGTGCCACATAGCCATGGGAAAATGAGGTCAGGATCAAAACTTGCTGGAAAGTAGCTTCTCTATTTGTTTTCCTGTCTTTCTTTAACTGAAGCATAGGGGAAATTTTGGTAGGCATCGATTTCCTTTGGATACAACATCTTTAGCTACAGATTTGCCTCTGATCAGTTCTGATTATCCTTGTGCCAGTCTTGTGTTCCAATGCTTCTGAGCACCAATTAAAAGAGATCATATTGTATACAATGTGGAGATTCAGTGAGCTGTGACGAAAGACTGCAATAGCCAGTCTGGAAACATCTGTGGGAGTTTTAATTAGAGGAGAGCCACAGGCTAAATGACTGACAGAAAAAAAACAAAGAAAGTAGATGACTCGTCTCTGAGCCGATGACAGCAGGAGTATTCATGGATTTTTCTCTGCGTTTAAACACTGTGGTTGGATTAAGTGTCTGAAATCATTCCCTACATGCCATATATTATTGAAACCTCTTCTTTTGGTTTTAATTTCCTAATTTAAGAGTCTTTCTCAAGGGTAATCATCTTTGAATAGTAGATTTCTGATATCTGAATTAGAAGAATCAGAGTAAAGTCATCCCTCAATGAGGGCTGATAGTGTGGTAGTATGATTTCAAGGACACCAGAAAAGCCTTCACTCCCATTTCTTTCCAATTGAAGTTCCTTGGTCCAAACACGAAGAATTCCTTGTTTCATCAAAAACAATCACCATCTCAAATTTTGTTTTAAAATATAAACCCTGATACAAACATTAATAAGTAAAAGTCTGTCAGAACCTCTTAGGAAACAAATGAAGGGTCTGGGAAAAGCCTGAGGGTGGGGAGGTGTGCATCAGTATTTCTCGAGAATGCAGCTCATTGGGGACTTCCCTGATCCTGGATTCAGAAATTCTGGCAGCGAGAAGGAAAAGGCAGGCATTTGAGGTGGATAGAAAGTAGTAAAAAGGGAGATGGGGATTCAGAAAGTGAAAGTGAATAAAGATCAGTTTTGGATTTTGTGTTAATGACTTGACCTCGTTTTCTTCATCTGTAACATTGAACCAGTAACACTTGTTCCAGGGCTCTTCAACAATGAGCAGAAGAGACTCTCTTTCCTTTGTCACACAAATTAATTATTATTATTTTTTTTCTTTTTGTAAGATAAGTGGTTTAAGTTTGGATTTCAAGATAAATGTGTGTGTGTGTCTGTGTGTGTGTGTGTCTGTGTGTGTGTGTCTGTGTGTATACATACATATATTCCCTGTTTATGTTTTTTGGGCATTCTTTTGCTTGAGAGTTTAAAATTTTTTTCAAAGACTTATTAAAAAGATCACCTCCCTCTCTAAGGATGAGGATTGGAAACTAAAAGAAGTCTGCCCAAGTTCATAGTTCATGGACATGATTTTATCAGTAATTCAAAAGGGCAAGATGACTTTATGCTTTTATAATATTTCTTTGTTACCTATCTAAGTAATCATTGGGAAAGGTTTTGATACTGTATTCGAGATTAGAGCCACAAGTGGCTTGAACAAACTTAATTTTTTCCAGGAGAGAGAGGATGGTTTCATGTCGCATGTCCATGAATCGTGACCCATAAGCCTTTGAGAACAGTTCAGGATCACTGCACTTTACACGTCTAGGTTGAGGAGAAGAGTACATTTGATAGTGTATGAAAAGTGCCTAGCAGAGAGACTGCAGTTGATAGGCATTCAGAGCAATTTATATACTAAACAATGATGAGGGTGGCTTCCCTGGATTTTTTACCTCCAATGTATTTTAGGCTACAAAGTGGACTGTCTTCTATCACAGATTGAATAGATTAAACATGGGCTAACAGAAAACTCAAATTTCAAGACACATCATATTTGTTTTCATGGATAACCAGCAATGTTGTCACCACTAAATTAGCACAGTGTGTTAGTACCAAGCTTACTTGTTTACAAAACTAACCAACCAACCAACCAACCAAAACAACAAATAAAAAAACAACTGAGTGATTCAGCTACTAGGGATGTTGAGATATCTTAAAATTTTTAATTCTCAGTTGACATGGAGTCAATTTCATGTACTAATTTAGACTTTTTCTGAAGCATTTTTTACTCTGTAGCAACTCTTGAGGTAAATAACTTCATGAATTTATTTCTTAATATAAGAGATAACTCTCCTCCTCCTTCTCCGTCTCCTCGTTCTTGTGGTTAAATTAACTCTTTCAAGTTTCAAGCAGAGTTTCCTAGGTTTAATAGATTGAAATTTCCAAATTATGTTCACCCATAAACACAATCAAATTTTGTGAGCATCCTTCACCAGTTTGGGTGGCAATTATCAGCAGTCTATTGACAAATATTTCATTCCTGTCCTTTCCATCACATAGAAAAATTGGACTCCCACTCACTTTGATGTTAGGCATACTCATGTGCTTTACTTTTCCTCATGAAATCTGAATGAAAGTGGCATATGGCTGCTTCTGAGCAGAAATTTTAAGAGCCATGATTAATTTGCCCCCATCTCTTTCTCTAACAAAGTAATTGTTGAAGATTAAACCATTATCAGCATGGATGCCTGAGTGACTAGTATGAGCTGCACTGAGTTGAAATTTACAATGAAAAAGAGAAATAAATCAATTATTTTTTGGATGCTGAGATTTGGACGTTGTTTTTAAATGTGGTACAACCTAGCCTATTGTGATAAAATACAATTGCATTATAGATTTGCAACTTTTCTCTCAGACTAACAATGTTGGTTTCTAATCATATCTTTAAGTCAAGGCAAACATGTGCCATCTGTTGATTCTAAGGTCTTCTTATATTTTTACTTTCTTTTTTTTTTTTTTTTTTTGGCTGAGCACAGCGGACTTTATTGATGGTTCATGACAAGGAGGGCCTCCCTAGGCCCCTCCCTCTTCAGGGGTTCTGCACGGAAACTGTGAGGAGGGGAGATTCTCAGTGTGGTGGGGAACTGAGTACGGTAAGGACTCCCCAGCAGTGAGGGCCTCTTTCTTCCTCTCATGATCTCACTTATTTTAGAAAAGAGACAACTCAGATCCTCCTAAGATAAGAGATTTATCCAGGACCATACAGGTAGACTTCTTTTCAATTTTAACTTCCAATTTTTTTTTAGATCTTTGTACTTTGTAACTCATGCCATTCATTTATTTATTCGTTTTTGTGTTTTTGTTTTTTTCGTTTGTTTTTTTGTTTTTTAGTAGTGTCATCCATGATGGATATTCATTCAACTTTTTAAGTTAAATTTTTAATTTAATTTTAAAAAGTAATTGCTGGATAGTGGAAGAGCCAGGATTAGTCTCAATGATTATAGCTTGAGATCAATGCTAAGTCTATTAGTTTTTTAGGGCTGTCATAACCAAATAGCACAGGCTGGTGGCTGGGACAACAGAAATGAATTGTTTTCATGTTTTTGTTTCGCTGTTGTTGCCCAGGCTGGAGTGTAGTAGTGCGATCTGAGCTCACTGCAACCTCCGCTTCCTGGATTCAAGTAATTCTTCTGCCTCAGCCTGCCAAGTAGCTGGGATTACAGGTGCCTGCCACCAAGCCTGGCTAAAATTTGTATTTTTAGTAAAGACAAGGTTTCACCATGTTGGGCAGGCTGGTCTCGAGCTCCTGACCTCAGGTGATCCACCAGCCTCAGCCTCTCAAAATGCTGGGATTACAGGCGTGAGCCACCAGGCCCAGCCTTGTTTTCATAGTTCTAAAGACGAGAAGCTCAAGATCAACATGTCAGCAGGTTTAGTTTCTTCTGAGACTTGTTTTCTTGGCATGAAGATAGCTGCCTTCTCATTGACTACTCCCTTGGTCTTTCCTCTGCATGCACACACCTGACGTCTCTTCATTTGTCTAAATTTCCAATTCTTACAAGAACACCAGTCAGACTGGATTAGGGCCCACCCTGACAACATTTTACTTTAATCACCTCTTCAAAGTTCCTATCTCCAAATACAGTTACATTGTGAGGTACTGGGGGTTAGGGCTTCAACATCTGAATTTTGCAGGCACAAAATTCAGCACTAAGATATGACAAATCAATAACATTTTAAATTAAAAACAAAACAAAACCTAAGGTTAGAATCTCAGTATTGTTTCTAGCAGCTATGATATTTATGGAGTATCAGGTCATAGAATTTAACATTAAATATTAACAAGACTTCAGTATTATTTGCCCAATCTAACAGAAGGCATTTAATCCCAGTTTTTACAAAATACTCATCCTGATTTAGCTGACAGCTGAGGTCCTTGTGCTGAGCCATCTGCAAATTCTGTGTAAGACTGACCACACCTTTGAACGGGGAGCCTCCCAGGTGCCAAATAGAAGCAATTGTGCAGAATAATCTGACTCACACTAATGATAGTCATCATCCTTACTTTCTCCCTCCCTTCCTTTTCCTTTTCTTTCCCAGGTCTTCTGTGAGTACACTGACAATTTCAAACACTACACTAGGAACTGAATTTGGATAAATCATAACCTGCCCCAGGGGCTCACTTCTAGGGGAGGTGACAGACAGGTAATTGCACAATTATAATATAATGTAACAATTATAATTATAACATACTATATAATGTTCTAGGCCCTATGAGTATATAAAAGAGGAATTTATAAGTCACAATTTGGGGGAAAGAGTCTTATAACCTACATTTCTACAAATTTTTTTTCTTTTCAGAGGATGTTTCTAAATTACTGCCAATTATATCACAGGAGCTAGAACAAGTATGAGGCACAATGGCAAAGCATGGGATCAATGTTTTAACTAATGAATGGGAAATAGGCCCCCCAAAACGATTGCCCATTAAAGCCATCCCCTTGAGAGGCTATTAATGGCTTCCAAAGATGTTGCCTTTCCTTAAAGCTTTTTTGGAATTTGTATTTGGTTAGACTGTGAGTTCTTCTAGAGCAGAACAACGATTAACTTAATGCATGGTACATGATTGATGTTTATAGAACAAGTAAATGAACTCAGAGACAGTGGCTCATTTTTAATACCACAGTTGGTGAGTAATACTTGTTCCTGGGGTGTCTGGGGTTTTTAGAGACTTAAGACATCCTGATTTAACAAAACCATGATCAGATTAACAATGTTTAAAGTTCAAAGTGAGGCATAGATCTACAGTAATGGAACTGGATTTCTTCCAAACCATCTCCAAAGAATACCAGAACAAAAGTAGGAAGAAAAGAAAGTGTGTGTGTGTGTGTGTGTGTGGGTGTGTGTGTGTGTGTTTCTTTTCTTTTTCTTTTTCTATTTTTTAGACGGAGTCTTCCTCTGTCACCAGGCTGGGGTTCAGTGGCATGATCTCGGCTTACTACAACCTCTGCCTCCCAGGTTCACCCCATTCTCCTGCCTCAGCCTCCCAAGTAGCTGAGATTACAGGCATCCACCACCATGCCCAGCTAATTTTTGTATTTTTAGCAGAGACGGGGTTTCACCATGTTGGCCAGGATGGTCTCAATCTCTTGACCTCGTGATCTGCCCACTTTGGACTCCCAAAGTACTGGGATTACAGGCATGAGCCACCACGCCCGGCCAAAAGGGGTTTTGATGAACAGTAACATCATCCTCAAATATGAAGAGTATTGGTTGTAATGTTGCTTGGAAGAAATTGGTAAGCACTTTTTAAGAAAAGTAGATGGTATTAGAAGCGTCCTGGTTTTTTTTTTTTTTTTTTTTTTTTACTTTAAGTTCTGGGATACATGTGCAGAATGTTCAGGTTTGTTACATAGGTATTTATGTGTCATGGTGGTTTGCTGTACCTACCAACCCATCATCTAGGTTTTCAGCCCCGCATGCATTAGGTATTTGTACTAATGCTCTCCCTCCCCTTTCCCCCCACCTTCCAACAGGCTCCAGTGTGTGATGCTCCCCTGCCTGTGTCCATGTGTTTTCATTGTTCAACTCCCACTTATGAGTGGGAACATGTGATATTTTGTTTTCCGTTCTTGTGTTAGTTTGCTGAGAATGATGGCTTCCAGCTTTGTCTATGTCCATGCAAATGACATGAACTCATTCTTTTTTATGATTGCATAGTATTCCAGGGTGTATATGTGCCCAATTTTTTTAATCCAATCTATCATTGGTGGGCATTTGGGTTGTTTCCAAGTCCTTGCTATTGTAAATAGTGCTGCAATAAACATACTTGTGCATGTGTCTTTATAATGGAATGATTATAATCCTTTGGTTATATACCCAGTAATGGGATTGCTGGGTCAAATGGTATCTAGATCTTTGAGGAATCATCACACTCTCTTTCACAATGGTTAAACTAATTTATACTCCCATCAACAGTCTAAAAGCATTCCTATTTCTCCACATCCTCATCAGCATCTGTTATTTCCTTACTTTTAATAATCATCATTTTAGTTGACATGAGATGGCATCTCATTGTGGTTTTGATTTGCATTTCTCTAATGACCAGTGATAATGAGCTTTGTTTCATATGTTTGTGGGACGCATGGTTGTCTTTTGAGAAGTGTCTGTTCATAGCAGAAGCATTTCTTCTGGGAACAAAGGTACTTTGTTCCCAGGATTGCTTAAATACCAGAGAACTTTGAATAAACAAAAATGTCCTTGAGCTGACTTTTGGGATTGGAGCTGGTGAGTACTGCATTACTCAGCGTGGCATGAAAAGCATTTGGAGTTGCTAGGAGCAATCCTAGAAGCCCACTTTAAAAAAGATCATAGGGAAGAGAAAGAGAGAAGCCACTGAAATGAAGAAAGAGCACGTGACACCAGTGTGCCTGGGTGGACAAAAGACAAGGGGTGGATTGTTTCAAATAGAGGATTGGTTCACACAGGGATTCAGCTCTTTGCTCCCTACACTGATGTTACAGTTACAAGCACCATACTGGCATGATCTTATTGTTGATATTTTTTAAGATCAAGGAAAAATCCTGAAAGTCCATATCTGAGTGTAAGTGGTGTAAGTCAGGGGCAACATTCAAGGAAGATAAAATAATTCATAAATAGAACTGATTTATGGGAGCAGGAGCTCAGAACTAGAAGTGACAATAGAAACCCAGATCCTCCTGAGATTCATAGAACTCTTAGAAAAGGCTTTGACTATGGCCTGGGGGTTCTGAGTAGCCTTAGTTTAAGCAGAAAGCTTACCTCAATTGACATATGAGTTTCATATAAAAGATAGCACTAGACAAAATCTGAGCACCTCTATTTTGATTATAGAAAATTGGTTCCGAAGCTCTTTTTTTTATTTCTTTTCTGGAATTTTCTTCTTTCTTTACTAAGAAAAAAGTTCCACCCTGCTACTGCTGCCCCTACAGAGTTGATCATGATATTTGCTGCATTCCCACTGTATTATCCAGAGATTTACATTTTAGCACCTGTATAAGTTTTAGACAATTTAGAAATTATCTGCTCCTTTAGATTCTGAGCTACTTGAGGTTGGGGAACATGTCTTATTTTTGTTTATGCTGAACCCTTTGTTTCTATCAAATATCCGATAAATGTTACTGAATAAATGAATGAAATAGTGATTAAATGTATGTATGTATGAATCAATGAATGGAGATGAGTATCTATGTTCCTAGAAGGTATAAGCTAAACGCAGGGAATTTTAAGTAACAGAGTACAAGTGTGGGTGTAAATCAGAACTAAAGCTTTTCAAATGTCAAAAAGAATTTTACTTGACTTCCTTCTTAGAGACTGTTTTGATTTGCTTGTTTTAAACATCTTTCATCTCCATCCCTTGTTTTCTGGAATTTATATAAGCTATCACCATCCTCCCCACCACTACCCTGCTAAAAAAAGGCCCTTTTCTGAGAAACAGAAGAGGAAATAAATGAAATTGGTTTGCATGCCTTAGTGAATTCTTACAATGAAAGGATAACCTGGAAACAATTCTCATTACGCTTAGCAAAACCATTTTTCAGTCTATACAGCCCACTATCTAGTTACAGTATTGGAATACTGTTAAGAATGGAGCAAAGTCCAAAGAATCAATTACATCCCCAATCAAAGTGACTGGCCACACTTTCAGTAACTGGTGAGAGTGAAGAGGAAGTCACTAAACCAGAAGATCTAATCAGACTGTTTATCATGTGACAAGAAGCTCTTAAGTGTTCCTATTGCTGTTCTTATGAGTCTTCATGTCATCCAAATGGAGACAAGGGACTTCTTTAAAGAGATCAAACAAGGTTGGTAACAGAAGTCCACATGTGAACCTGAGCCCTGGGGAGGGATTATTGAGAGAAAACTAGAAGCATCAATTTGCCCTTTTCCCCCTCTTCTTCAGAGACCTGTGTTGAGAGCCAGCCAGCATGAGTCGACTATTGTTGCCTGGCAGTCAACCAGAATACAATCTATTACTGGAGAAAAAGCAGTGCATGTGGGAAGGAACTCAGCCCTCTTTTGTGGGCCTTGTATTGTTACTGCACAGCAGAGGATCCAGATACAGGAAACTAGCTTTAGTGGCATTTTTTTTTTTTTTTTTTTTTTTTTTAGGAGAATACTTGATTTGAACAAACAGAACTGTGTACCCTCCCTAAATTCTATTTATTTTGTAGAATTTGTTTCCAAGGATCTTTGGTACAGTTTAATCCTGGTGAGTGGTATGATGTCATGTGAGCAGAATAAAAGGCTGACAGAATAAAAAATGACATTAAGGAATCATTTTAGGTCTGGAAATAAATGTGGGCTGGTGGAAGGAAAGGATGTGGCCTGGTGGCAAGGAGAAAAGAGGGAGTGCCCGGTGAAGGGCACATGAAATGTGAAATCCTATGAGCCAGTCTGTTTCGGGGGTTGGAAGGCAGGGTTATTGTGTAAAGAGCAAGGCTAGAAAACCACTGTGAGGCATAAGAGTGATTATATCCTGGGGAGGAGATGCTTCAGCCTCTCAAGTCTGATCCACAGACATTTGCTTCGTTGTTTGTTTTGATAAGTAGGGGTTACTGTTCACATCTGAGAGAAATGGCATGGCTAATGTGATGCTCCTGATAAGTTCTCAACCTTGGTTATATATTGGAATCACTTTAAATTTACTAATGCCTTGGTATTTTACAAAGGTGTCTAGGTGATTTTAATATGCCACATGCTAGAAGGAGCACCCTCACTTTACTTGGGCAAGTTCAGTCTTACAATATATGTTATAGTACTTCTTGATTTCTTTGACTTTAGTGACCATCTGCAATGTGGTTACCTGCTGATACAACTGCCTCCTAAACTAGTGGTTTTCAAAGTCAAGGTGCATAGGCATTTCCAGTATATCTTGTAAAAGACAGAAAAAAAAAAAAAAAAAAGACAGATTTGATTCAGTAGATCTGGGGTAGGGCTTGAAAATCAACATTCTAACAAAAACCCCCTCTTGTGTTCCTCAGAACACACTGTGAGTAGTAAGTTCTTGCATTACAACTCCTCATAGCCTTGTTCCCACTTCCATTTGGTGTAGCCCTCAAGAGTGCAGGCTTTGGATCTGGCCTCTACCCTCTACTAGCTGACTGAGTCTGGGCAAGTTGATTAACCTTAATTACCTAGTTTCTTTGCCTATAAAATGAGGATAAATGAAGGTTTTGTGAGGACTATAAAGTATTAACTCAAAGTGGACTAACAGCACAGGGCCTTGCACGTGATTAGTTCCTAGCTTTCTCTAATTCCTAAGATGCTTTGTCTTGTCAGAGCTCCTTTAATTATTTTTTGGTCTCCTACTTTATAACTTCTGTAGAATCTTACAGAAATTCTCAACTGACCTCTAGTTCTTGGAATCCTCCCAACTTCCCCAAACTGTTGCTTCTTTTCTGGCCTCTATTCCCTTTCCACCCAGCCTGTGTTCTCTGGTCAATTATGTAGACCATTGCTTCTATTCATTCATTCATTAAACATTTACTGAGCACCCCATATGTGCTAAGCATTGTGATGAGCTCTAGGGGTATATTCAGTGCATTCAGTGGTGGGCTGGTAAATGTTTCATGATGGTGTAAAAATGTATGTTTATGTACACATACATAAACATATACTTTTTAATATAAAACATTGATGTAAAGAATGTATAGTGTACAATTTACTCTTTATTTTAAATTTAATGTAGTCATTTTGTTTCCATAGAATTGTTTTTTTTTTTGTTTTGCTAAACTATTGTATTTTTAGCCAAGCTATGGTTGTATCTGATGAATGAATATAGTTCACATAAGAATGTTACTTGATTTTTTTTTGTATTAATAACTAAGATTAAAGTAAAATCAGGCAGTAAGTTGTAACTTCCTTTGTTTGTCAATATCATGACCTGCTTCTTTGCTGAATCATAGGTTTTAGATACTGGAAGAATAATATTTCTTTAAGTTTTTGTGTAATGGCTATAGACATGACCGGCTTTAAGCTTAATTAACATTTTCACCATCATTTTCACCATTCAATGTAATTATAGTACAATTCAATGTAATTAAAGTTAACATTTTCACCATCATTTTCTTAAGTCTAAACAATCAAATAAATAATACATCAAGATGTCAACTAGTGGTGCTGATTTATTTGGTATAAATACACCCAATATTGTCAATTTCAAGCTACCAACATAATGTACTGTAATGGCAAAAACTGCAATTATTTTTGCACCAACCTAATAATGGCATTGAACAGGAAGTTGAAAAGATGTGCAGTAGTCCATCAACAGATAGTATTTCCACCATAGAGACTGAATCAGGGAAAAATAACTTCAAGAGAATAAATCATAGTAAACACTATGAGAATAAACAGGTAATGAATTAGAGCATTTATTACCTTTTGAGAATATAATTTGTTTTCTAAATAATAGCTATGTTTAACAAACAGATTAAAAAATTCTTGAAAATTTAATAATAGGCACTTGTTAGCTAGTACTAGCCAGCTCCAACACATCAGATTTGTGCGGTAGACATAGTCACTGACATCATGAAACTTATACTCTAGAAATGGAGGCAGAGAAATAAATGAGCATGAATTTTATAACAAGGGCCTCTAAGCCAAATTTGATGCTATAATTGTGACAGGTAGAATGTTGGCTCCCCGTGGACTTCACTCTCTGGTGTTTATGTCCATGAATAGGTTACATTAAATGGCAAAAAGATTTTGTGGATGTAATGTTACAAAGCAATTGACCTTAAAATTGAGAGAGTATCTTTGATTATCCAGATGTGCCTAATGTAATCGCATGAATCCTTAAAACAGAAGGCAGAAGTGGAAATCAGAGTCAAAGCACAAGGATTATCAAGGCACCATTGTTGGCTTGAAGAGAAAGAGGACCATACAGCAAGCAAATAAGGACCACAGTCCCACAACCATGAGGCACTGAATTTTGCCAATATCCAGTGAGTGTAGAAGAAGACCATACGCCCCAGATGAGAGCTGTAGTCCTGGATACTACCTGGATTTTAGTCTAATGAGACTTTGACAAGATAAACCAACCACACTGTGCCAGACTTCTAACCTGTAGAAATTGTGAGATAAATTCATGCTGTTAAAAACTGCTACATTTCTGGTAATTTGTTACACAGCAATAGAAAACTAATAAAAATTAGTAAAAAAAAAAAAAAATTATCAAAATAACAATTATCCAGGAAGAGCAGGGAAAAGAATGTTTTAGCACTTTTGGGGATTTAGAGGTGTTGAATATGCCTGAGTGGCATGTACAAGAGAAAGAAAAATGAGAAATCAAGATGGAAAAGAAGTGTTCCATCATGAAGTACATTTTAAGCTAGGAGAATATTCTGAATATTTTCTCAAGAGCAAAGGGAACCAATACATCATTTGTCATGATCAATTTGTGTTTATGGAAGATGGATGAAAAGGGTGTTGAATGGTAGGAGGCAGATCATTTGGGAGGCTTTTTCAGATCAAACAAGCATGGTGAGGATAGAGAAAAGTGGATTGTGGTGTCTTACCCTGTATACTCACTATTGTCTACTGTTCGTTCTTTCTCTCTTCCGCTTTTTAGTTGTGCTCGACAATCACTGTTTTAGTACCCTATGCCAGGTACCAGGCCAGGCAGTGTGGATACCACTTCAGGCTCCCAGACCTCGGTAGGGATCATGTTGCTGCCTTTTTTTCCCCAGAAACTGTGTAAAGTAATGTAAATACATAGTTTATGAATTTGAAAAACTAGTTCTGCTACTTATAAAGTGCACAACCTAGGGCAAGTCACTTAACCTCTCTGAGTTTCACTTTCCTGATTTGAAAAAAAATTCCTTAACTACTTCAGAAGGCAGTCGTGGCCAGGCACAGTGGTTCGTGCCTGTAATCCCAGCAGTTTGGGATGGCAAGGCAGGAGAATTACTTAAACCCAGAAGCTCAACACCAGCCTCAGCAACATAGTAATACCCTGTCTCTATTAAAAATAAAATAAAATAAAATAAAATAAAATAAAATAGAAGGCTATTATGAGGATCAACTATAGGGTACCTAAAAACTTTAAAAGTCATAAATACTTTCCAAATGGTGGGCTGTCTTCTCTTCATCTCTTTTTACCTTCCATGTGCTCCAGCTTATCCCATATTCTTTCTTTCTCCCGTGTCTCGTTCACTGTTGTTAATAAATTAGTTCAATGAATAATTAGAGTCTATTATATACTATTCACTCAGCTGGATGTTTTTATGTGTTTGTTTTACACATTCTCTCACGCACATACCTACACACACACACACACATACACACACACACACACACACACTTGTTGTTCCTCCAAGAGCTTACTCTCTTAAGCTTAAGACTAACAACACTCATATTTTTAAGTAAAATATAAAAGTAGTTGCAAAACATATAAGATTTGGCATACCTACATTTGTGTTTATATAGGTGTGTTGTGTGAAAGAGAACAAGATAAAAATGTGACTATACACATAGAACCAAACATTGGAAAATATACCTCAAAATGTTAGTATATTTCTCTCTGAATAATTTCCTCTTTTTTCATATTTTTCTGTATTTTTGAAATTATCTGCTATAAATGTACTTTGTGAATAGAAAAATAACTGAAAACATTTTAATAAAAATATGAAATGGCAAATATTATAAAGGAATTACATGTAGGATGTTATGGGTCTACGTAAATTTTTTTTTTCAGAATTAAATGATGCCAGAATGGAGATGAATATAAATTTTGCAGGAAAGAACCAAGGGAATGCCATTCTAGGAGGAGGATCCAGGAGAAGTAGAGGCTCAGCATGGAGTGGTCAAGAAGCACTATCAGGTGTATACAGTTCCTGTTGCCTGAAGTGCAACTTGGGGTAGAGCAGGAGACAACTCCCGAGGAAGTAGAATATCATGCTAGGGGTCTTAAATTGTATCCTACAGGGGCTAAGGCATTTAATCAGGGGATTCACTAATAGTCATACTTGCATTTTTGGTAGATTACAGCAGTGGTAGTGTGACATATGGAGAAAGAAGAGGCTAAAGGCAGGTGAGAAGCACAGAGACTGCTGAGGAAACCAGTTTCAGGTAAAAAAAAAAAAAAAAAAAAAAGATGAAGGCCTGAACTAGGACATTATATTGGGAATGGAGAAAAATATTTTACAGATGATGAGGAAATATTTAGGGCTTAATTCCTGTCCTTCTTAGGTCATACTGTGTGGCTAAATTAGTAACACCAAAACTCACATAAGAGAATACTTGTATGCATACATATTGTGCCTGCATAATTTTCCCACTGGAAGAAGGGTCTCAAAGGGGATGGGAAGGCCAAGAACTGACAATGAAGATTTCATAATCTGTCTTTGGACTAACTTCTGCAAGCCCAGCTGAGGCATTTGGGGTGAGAAATTCCCACCCTCTGTCTCAGAACCAGGCTGTGGAAAGACGAGAAAGAGCAATGAGTTAGAGAGAGGATTCCAGAGAAAGACCTACAGGACTTGATGGCAGATAAGAACAGATGAGCAAATGTGGAGTCATGTGATGGTCACAGAACAGGCTGTGCAGAGACACCCTTTTGGAAGAAAGAGAGGGAGTACTTTTGAGTCATTTTTAGTTTCTGCGGCAGCAGGATTTCCAACTGGCATAAAGATAGTCAGGAATGAACAGAAACAGTGAAGGGCCGGAGTGTGTCATGAGAACAGGGTGTCAGGACTGGTTTGCTGTCAGCTGGAAACAACTTGGCTGTCCCTGCTGAAAAGGGACCCAGGGCATAGGGAGGAGAGGATTTTCCAACTCTCTCCAGCCCATGTTTCACCATATTCAGTATCTGCCTTATGTTTGGGCCAAGTGAGCAAATGCTTTTGTGGTTTAATTTTGAGGCTTCCTCTTAAACTTCTCTTCTTGGTCATACAAACAAGAAGAATCTAAAATTATCCAAGTCAGGAGCAAATCTTCTCCTTCCTTACAGTGAATATAGGGATTCAAATTCAAACTGAGCCATAAATGACTGATCTCAGCCTTCCTACTAGCAAGACTTGATGGGCATGAAGGAGATAGGATTGGTAGGAATAAGAGAATCCTAATACAAGATGGAGAGGGAGAGCAGAAAGGAAGTGTTCTGGAGACAGTAAGGCTTTGCAGTAAGTGCAAAGAGGCTGGGTCCAGAAGTCTGAGGGACCTCTGACACTTGTCTCCTGGGGTGATGCCCAGATAGGATCATAGCATCATTTATTTGAAGAACTCTCTGAATTACGTTGCTTGGGGAAGTCAAATCTGGACTAGTCTAAGGTGCTAGACTACCTTAAAAATCTCTAAGATTCTTTCCATTTTCATAGTCAGACTCTATGGACAAGGAGGACTAAAAACAACAAATATTTAAAGCTTTTGCAGAAAGTTAGAGGAACTCTACAAAAGTGAGTTTTCCACAATGAGGTAACAGAGGATTTAAGCTGAACCAGCATAGAAGACCCTAGGTTAAAGTCATAAGAGTGTACTATTTTTCAGTGAGAACTGTTCTAATTTTCAAAGGGCCATTCCTGCACTGGTTCATCACTAAAATATATTTGGCATTTGGGAGAGTGTGTTTTTACTCAAAGGACAATCATTTATTAGGCGAAAAGCCCCAAAGCACAGGAAATGTAAGATAGCAGTAGGGATAGGGGGCCAGGGCTGCTCTTGACCCCAAAGTCTTCAGAATGACTGCTAGGAAGTAACCTGTCATGTGGCCTCCAGGAACCTGAAAACTGGAGGAACCGCTTTTCTGAGAAGTCATACTCAGCAGACATACCACCCACAGTTTCCTGTTAGCAGCTTGTCCAACTAAGACAAGAGCAGCTGTCTTAATTCTTCCTCTCTCTCTCCATCAATGAGGCTCAGAAAAGCCAGCAATTTGCCTTTATTCTTCAGAGGACAGCTCTCTCCCAGTGGTAAACACTCTAATACACTCCAGGGGACTTTTGTTTGTTTGTTTGTTTACTGACTTTCTAAAAAAAATTTCTTATCTTTATCAGATTTTGTTTTTAGAGTAGAACAGTAGACAATGAAATAGAATGAGGTTTTCTTTATCATTTTAATGCTGGTTAAGCCTATTGGGATAAGTAATAAGCATTTATCTTATTGTTGTTGCTGTTGTTGTTAATAATTTGTTTGGGTTACACTCTTCTATCAGCTAGTTTTTTTTGTTTGGAGTGGCTGAAATTGACCTGGGTTGGGGGGATGTGGGTGGAGTAGAAAAGTCAAAAAGGTGGATAGGATTTCTGTATTAATTGGAGCAGATCATTTGATGAACAATTTCAAAACTGTTTTTTTTTTTTTTTTTTTTTAAACAGACTAGACCAAGCAGTAAAAACTGAATTTTAATTATCTACTGGAAATTTCTCTAGAATAAAGGGTCTGGTTCAGTTTCTATATTGCCTCTATGGGTCCCAGTCTATGAAATGCCAAGGGTTGGACTGACCAGAAGTCTTCAGATTACCTCTCTCTCCCCTCCACCCCTATTGCTTCTTGTCTACCATATTCCATAGTGCCGGCCGGCAAAGTGTACCTGTTTAATTCTCTAGGTTAGAAAAAATTTCCTAGATTTTTCTCCTCGTCTTTCTATGTACAAATGCAACCTACTTTTTAAAACAAAGACAACAGGCTGGGCATGGTGGCTCATGCCTGTAATCTCAACACTTTGGGAGACCAGGTTGGGCGGATCACTTGAAGCCAGGAGTTTAAGACCAGCATGGCCAGCATGGTGACACCTGTCTCTACTAAAAATACAAAAATTAGCTGCGCGTGGTGGTACACTCCTATAATTCCAGCTACTCGGGAGGCTGAGGCAGGAGAATCACTTGAATCCGGGAGGCGGAAGTTGCAGTGAGCTGAGATCGCACCACTGCACTGCAGCCTGGACAACAGAGTGAGGCTGTCTCACACAATAAATAACTAACTAAATAAAATAATAAAATAAAATAAAATAAAACAAAACACAGACAACATACCTCCTTCATCATGAAGCCTCCTTTAATTCTTACAAACAAACAAAACCCTCCTAAACTTTCAAAGGGCATTTAAGAATACATACCAGTGTTTCAGTCATCTTTAAGGAAAATGTAGTGCATGCTAGGTTCTGGGTTAAGCATTTTACATTTATTAACATATGTAGGTAGATACAACTTTTATCTCCATTTTGCATTTGAGCAGAAAGGTGCAAAGATGATAAAGTGACTGGCTCAAGGCTATAGGTAAATGGCTGAGCCACTTATTTGCTGTATTAATAGAGATCATGTCCTTCATCCTTTACTAATGTTTTTACCATGTCTTATCCATACCTCATTAAGTCTTTACGTTTTAACCATTTATCAGCTAATGTATCTCAAGAACATTCTAGTGATGTAGCTATGACCATTTTCTTCATTTTATCATTTTTTTCATCTGTTTTCAGGCTATAACAAAATGTAATAAACTGGGTAGTTTAGAAGCAACAGAACTTGATTTCTCATCGTTCTAGAAGTTAAGGAGTTCACGATCAAGGTAGCAGCAGAGTTGGTGCCTGGTAAGGACCCATTACGTGGTTCATAGATGATGCCTTTTCGTGGTGACCTCAGATGATGGAAGAATTGAAAGAGCTCACTTGGGCCTCTTTTATAGGGGAACAAATCCCATTCCCTAGGGTTCTACTCTTATGACTTAATCACCTCCAGAATGTCCCACCTACCAACACCATTACTTTGGTGACTAAGTTTCAACCTATGAATTTGGAGAGGATACAAACATTCAGACCATAGCAATCAATGAGTACAGCTTCCCCAGTCCATGGGAAATATGTTGCTGAGCAAAAATTGGACCAGGTAGTTTAACTAAGGATTGCATCCTTCCCATGCTGCTGCACAGCCTTGCCTAGCCTCAATCAGAGTCAGCGTGGCCATGCTTTTGTAGGCCAGAACTTCTCCTTTACCACAGCCACCTGAAGGACTAAATTGTGGAGATGGGGATGGCATGGCCCACACTGGCCTAGGCTTAATTTAAAAGCATCCTGAAAGAGGGTGTGGGCAGATCCTTCTGAAGTTATACTACTTCCAACAGAATTGGGGGTATCGCTTTATTATTGGCCCATTATTGTTGGTCATAAAATATCAGGAACCAGGTCAATGTAAAGATTATCCAGTGGCTTTCACTGGCCCAAGTCTTGGTATTGGTTCACAGAATGGTTTCTCCTCTTCTCTGAGAATGGAATAATGGTTCAGTCCCATTTGGCCAATATACACTGTCTTAGCTTGGGGTGTTATAACAAGATGCTATAAACTACATCGTTTACATAAAAATTTATTTTTCAGTTTTTTGAAGGCTGAAAGTCTAACATCAGAGTGCCAGCATGATCAGATTCTGGAGAGGACCCTCTTCTGGTTGCAGACTGCTGACTTCTTGTTGTATATTCCGATTGTAGAAAGAAAGCAAGAGAACTCTCTGGCATCTTTTTATAAGGGGGCTAACCCCATTTAAGGGCCCCCCCCCTCATAATCTAATTATCTCTCAAAGGCCATAACTTTCAACACCATTGCATTGAAGGTTAGGATTTCAACATGTGAATTTGTAGTGGGGTGACTGGGAGAGGAACACACAAATATTTAGTCCATAATGCTGCATACTAACAAAAAAATGAAGTGGGGTAAAGGGTCACTTAAGTGAATCCCTGCAGTATTAAAGGACACATTATAGTTCATTCATCCTTTTAGTCAGTAAATATTGAGCACACACTATGAGCTAAATTTTAGGTGCATGTTAGAGCTTTGGTGGTACCACAATAAAATAGACTTTGTCCCTATCCTCAGGGATTTTATAATTTTGTGAAAGAGATATGCAGATAGGCAGTTAACATGCAAGTGGTGATTGCTCACAAAGAGAAAAGCAGGGGGCTATAAAATTAGAGAAGCTAAGCGCACTTACCCTGTGTGGAGCTGGATACAGAATGTTTGCTAGAGGAAGTGGTGCCAAGTAGATTTAGATAAAGAAGAAGGTGGTGATGAGAGGACAGAAGTGATCAAAGGAATGAAACGTAGAAGAAAGGAAATAGTACACAAGAAGCTGTAGGAGAAAGGAGAAAGCGCACTTCCTGGCAAAAGGGATAGCACGCACATAGGTTAGAGGTAAGAGGGTACAGCAAGGCTGCCGAGACCCTGGGAGCTCAGCATGGTTTGAATGCAGTTGTACAGGAGGACTGGCATACACTCTGCTTCTTGGAGGTTACAGCAACTGCTACTCTCTGAGGGTTGTGTTACTTATCTATCCACTCATCTAACAACATGTCATAACACACTAAGGGAATTCCTCCAGATCTTTGGACAAAAATGTTCTAACTTGGTTCAAAATAATTTATACTCAACATTCTTAGTATCTTGCTTTGAAAATAAATGGATGACGTATAGTGTTCTGGCTACTGTGCTGTGTAACAAATTGCCCAACTGTAGCAGCTTAAAATGACAATTATTTTATTACGTTCACATAAGTGTAGGTCAGGGGCTCATAAAGGGCTAAGGGAGGAAGTTTGTCACACACCTATGGTGTGAGGCTACCTCCTAGACAAAACAAATAATGGACCACTTGGCTTGTTTAGTGAGTGCGTGGTAAGCAGGGGCATGTGAGAGTTTGCTTAAAGGCAGACTTCCCCCTCTGGTCACGTTGGTCCAGCCCATTCAACTGGGCCTTGCCTGGCCTTCCAGTTTCTGAATTCCTACTTAGCATCCGAGATGGCTTGACCTTCATTCTGCACCAGAGTTTATAAATGGACTTTTGTGACTGGACCAAGCTTCTAATGCCACAATGGCTCTGCCTGCCTACTCTTCTACTCTATGTGTTCCATTCTTCTTCCCTTCTGCTCAGAATTAAGTCTGAATTGAATGCTCCAATAGTTTCATAGATATTCTCACAGATACAGATATTCTCATAGGTATTCTCATATATCTTGGTTCATTCCTGAGGGTTCTTGAACCTCTGTTATTTTTACTTCTTTCAACCCTGCGCAATTTGAGAAAGCTTATCAAAGCTGGGAGTAGGAACCATGTCTCATTGGTTTCTTTTAAAATTTCTATTTAAAAATATTTACTTATTTTTTGAACAGGTAATATATTCACATAGATAAAAATCCCAAGATGAAAGTATAAATAAATCGCTTCCCTTCCACCATACCCTGTGCATCATAAATTCCCCCAATTTGTCTAGTACAGGTTCTCAAAACATTTACTGAATTTTTGTAGTCAAGTTCCTCGATACATACGCCTAGTACATCAGTTGGATTTACTATAAAGCTGATGAATCTTAAGCCTCAGGGCTCCTCACCTGCTGGGGCTCCTTCCAGGTCCTCTTCCAGAATCATCAACAACTTGTTTCTATGCTTTTGTAAAAGATGCAATTGTAATACATTTTAACCACATCATTTCCATCTGTTGCCCCTTTCCACTGCAACCCCTTGGCATGCTCTGCCTCCTGTAAGGGGAGCATTAGAGTGGCCTGTGGCAACTTTAGGATATAGAGAAGGGGAAATCGAAATGGGAATACATTTTATTTGGGTTTAGTGAGAGTTTGTGAACTTTGCAGTCTTTTTGTGAACAGCTAAGTAATGGTTAAGTATAGCAATGGCTGTCAGTTCTATTCTTAACTGCTTACCATGCAGTTTACCTAGTATCATGATGTGAACCTGCAGGGCCAGACTTATTTTCTATATATAAAAGTGCCCTACAGCATCTACAATTGGGGTTACGTAATGGAAAAGAAGATAGTGTTTATTAATACGAATATTGTTATTTTTCTGAATTTTGTGATCAGTGCTTTTATACTTGCAATTTTTTTCCCATTTCTTTTCTTCATTTCATAAACACTTTTCATACAATTTCTTTGTTACTTTCTGTTCCTCTTTTCTTAGTGAGGTGTCCAAAATTGTAAGAATGCTTTATCCCACAAAAAATTGATCCTCTCTTTTACAGAATTTCCCAGCTGATGTCTTTTTCATTTCCTTTGCTTGTGGTTTGCCCATCTGTCAGCTGTGAATGACCCAAACAAGACACGTGGTTTCTTACTCAACAGTCCTGGAACTTTCTTGACCTTTGACAAAGCCACCAGATCACCATTACCATCATTATTGTTTACAGAAACGTGAAAATTCAACCATAAAATGTCATCTTGGGCTGAGCATGGTGGCTCTAACATGTAATCCCAGCACTTTGGGAGGCTAAGGTGAAGAGATCACTTCAGGCCAGGCATTGAAGATCAGCCTGGGCAACACAGCCAGATCTCGTCTCTACAAAAAATAAAAACCAAATTAGCTGGACCTGGTATGCATCCCTGTAGTCCTAGCTACTCCAGCAGCTGAAGTGGGAGGATCATTTGAGCCTCAGCCTCTGTAGGACTACTGCCCAGTAGTGTGAGTGGTGTGAGCTCACACCACTGCACTCTAGCCTAGGCAGCAAAGTGTAACCCTATCTCCAACCAAAAAAAAAAAAAAAGAAAGAAAGAAAGATAAAAGAACAAAGTCATCTTGGCTATGCCAATGACAAAGTTAATGAGTTGAGACATGAAGAAGACAAAAAGGAAAATCTTAAAGACATTGTCAATTGGGGCAGGAGGCAGGAGATGGCTTCTTTGTTGCACTTTCTCCAAAAAACATTTCTGGTTTTAGTTCCAATTTGCTCAGCAGTGTATGCTCACTCTTTTGCTAACCTTGAGAGACATTGTCAGATATGCTTAAGGGAAGAACATGAAGGACAACAGATAAACTGTACACCGACACAGCACATGGAGTCTGAGTCATTTGTTTTCTTTGACAGATCTTTACCATGCTGGATTGAAAGAGAAAAGACCATCAGTAAAGCAAATGGATGAAATGGAGTTATAAATCAACTCTGTACTCTTTACAGGATTGACTCAACTGCAGACATCTCCAATACACACCCTCATGGCTTTATTTTTTTCTGCTTATGTGGAAAAATAACAGTAAATACAGTTCACTATTCCAAGACAGAAGAGTATTATTTTAAAAAAATAGAATGTTATTGATTTTTCAAGACATAATCAGATTATTTTTAAACTCTGATTTAATAAAACATAATGTAATTTCTTTTATGGGATTTTTTATGCTTTCTCAATGTTTATTACCCTGTGTGTTTCACACTTCAAAATGAGAGTATCCAAATAAGATCACTTAAGAGGATCCTGATGTAAGTTACAAAATCCCCATGGCTGTTATATCCCCATTGTCACATTTCCCCAGTCATCTCTTTCTACTTTATTGGATCTGTTACACTTTATACTTATTCTTGTTTTTCTATTTACTTTATATATACAATATAATGGGGTACATAGTATAAGAGGAAGGATGGCACTAGAAAATGTTTCTAAGTTGGTTTAGGGAATGGGAGTAAGGGTAGGAAGTTAGGAAAGCCTCTTAGAAAGTTATTAAAGCTTTTTAAAGCAGGTACTATGGCTGTTTTGTTATCCATTCTCTACCTAGCATGTAAGGGTTCTTGACATTTGGGAGTTATTGTGATACAAGGAAGGGATATATGAGTAGATAAAAAATTATTTTCCAGGGAGACAACAGCATATTCAAAGAAGAAGGAACAACAGAGATCTGTATTTGTTATTCACTGAAGGCCTACAGTGCGCTAAAAATGCTATATGGATATGGTTAAAGATAAATTTGAGTAGTGACCACTTTAGTAAACACATCCACACCAGACCTGACAGCTTCACAGTTTTCAGCAATATTCAAAAAGAGGTCATTTACTTGGAAGGAACCAGGCAGTTGGCAATATAATTGGGCTACAGCTGAAACCCTCAAACCTCTAAATTGCAATTTGTATCAGGAAATAAGTTCCCTTTGTTTTTTGAGTCAGTTTGAGGTGGGTTTCTTTTATTTGCAACTGAAGCAACTGAGCTTTATGTCAGATAAAATAAAGATTAAAAAGGAGAAAAAGTGACATGTTCTCACAGAGCTGTTTTAAATGTGGTGTGAAGAACAACAGCAATAGCAGTAATCCCTTGGAACCGGAGAGAAAATTCTTGGGCCCCATCTGAGACCTGCTGAATCTTTGCGGGGGCAAGCTAGGGCTCCTCATTTAACAAGCCTTCCAGGTGATTTTTATGCCGGCTGAAATTTGAGACCTGCAGTCATGTGAGTTCCATAATCTGCGTTTCTAATAAGCTACAGGTACTCCTGGAAGGCAGGCCACCTTTTAAGTAGCACTGCTATAAAATATTCTGTTTATTGAGTGGGCTCAGGCAAGGGCTTCAGAACTTCAAGGGATGCATACTGTTTTCCTCACCAGAGGTAAGTTCCAACTAACTGTGAATGCATTCAAGCTAGTTTCTTCCAGAAGGAAGAAGTGAAGCAGCTGGGAGAATATCTCTTCTCTGTGTCAGCAGATCAACAATAAAGAAATGTTTATCCCGCCGAGTGTGGTGGCTCACGCCTGTAAAACCAGCACTTTGGGAGACCGAGGCTGGCGGATTGCTTGAGGTAAGGAGTTCAAGGCCAGCCTGGACAATATGGTGAAACCCCATCTCTACTAAAATACAAAAATTAACTGGGCATGATGGTGGTCGCCTGTAATCCCAGCTACTCGGGAGGCTGAGGTAGAGGTGCTTGAACCCAAGAGGCTGCGGAGGCTGAGGTTGCAGTGATCCGAGATTGCACCACTGCACTCCAGCCTGGGAGACAGTGCGAGGCAAAAAAAAAAAAAAAAAAAAAAGTTTATTCTCTCATGTTCTTTGACTACTAGCAACATGTATCAGTCTTTAATGATGATGAACAAACAAAAAGTGAAAATATTCTGAGTAATTTAAAGATGAAGAATTCAGTGCAGCTTGCAGCAGCAGAAATGTGTAACCCTTCTCTTTAGAGTAGTACCACTGGATGACTTAGTTACAAAGATCTTGTACTCTTGTGTATCTTCACTTATGTCATTCCCAGCAGGAAAAGGCAGATCAGCTTAGCACTGGACCCTGTTGTCACCCATGTGTTTAGAGTTATTGGGAGTTCATGATTGGCTGACTCAGGAATCACATGCAGCAGCTGAGATGCTGTTCTGCTAAAGAGTTGCTGGAGCTACAAAAACACAGATGTTCACGATAATGCCTTTAATACAGAAAAAATAAAAGTAATGTATGGAATAGAAAGTTATATAAGAAAGCCAAACGCCGAGTCATCAGAATGAATTTTGAAAAGTTATGACACTGATCTAATGATGTATATATTTAAGAAGAATACAAATGGATAGCATATAGTAGTTATTGGATATTCATGGTAGGTATGATGCTTGTTTTATATGCAGCAGGATTTCTCAATCTGGGCACTATTTACATTTATTTCCTGTTTTTTGGCAGGGTGGGGAGGTGTCTTGTACATTGTAATGTGTATAGCAACATCCTTGGTCTCTGCTCACTAGATACCAGTAGCTCCCTCATTCCTCACTCATGACAAACACAAATGTCTCCAAACTTTGCCAAATGTTTCCTGGTGTCAAAATTGCACTTGGTTTAGATTGAGATAAATTAGATCTTGGGAAACACATGCTCTAGTAAGAATAATTTTCAAATAATTTTGGTTAAAATACGTCTTGCCTTTGAACATAGGAGGCAGGGACCCGTTATCAGTGATTAGTAACTTTCTACTGATTCATTTAGATGAAAATGAATGTAAACATCTTTATCTTTCAGGAGATGTCCTATTTTTCCAAAGCATGTATTGTATAGGGGAAAGATAAGTTTTGGCAAAACGGTTAACCATTTCTCGCTCTTTCTGACTTGGTGGCATCTGAAAATATAATGCTTTCTGAGGTTTGGGTAGAAAGTTGAAGGAAGTAAAGACACTACAGATCCCAGGTGGTATGTTCAACATTTCCTCCTATCCAGAAGACTTTAAAAGAGAAAAATGATCGTGGAGTTGAACATTTGGCTCCCCAGATGGTATTGGCAATCATTTGAATTTCTGGACCATGGCCTGAGATATTGGAATGATGAAACCTGGATAACATAGCTCAGTTCACTAAAGGAGGGGGACACTTGCTTGTCTGTAATAGCTCTTCTCAATATGAGGTCTGCAGAATACCAATTCTTGGGCCTTATCACCAACTTACTGAGCTCAGCAGGAAAAGGGGTTTGGAAGACACTGAGTTAACATCTGTAAATTAGCTTTACAGGTGCTCCTTATGCATTATGAGTTTTGAGAATGTATGGCCTACTAGATAGTTTTTTTTGGTCAATTAACAGCACTAAACTAGGGAGAGGGTGAGAGAAAATACTTTAAGATACAGAGTAATGTAAAGACAGAAAAATATCAAGTATTTTATAATTCTAAAAAAAATAAAGGCTAGAAAGGGTATATGTTCATATTCACATGTGAAATTGAGATTAGCACATCAGGCAATCGATACTAATTTATTAAAATTACTGAGACTTTCTGGGTTGAAGCTCAAAATTGGAAAATGGTGGTTTAAGGGTAAGTTCTTTCCAAAAACGTACATTTTTGTAGTGTGGGAGTATCAGATCCCAAGGTCCAGGTCCAGCCCATGCTGCGGTCCGAGAGGAGTGAGTGGATGGGCAGAAAGAAGAACACTCGGGGGTCTGGGGGTGGGGTGCGGGAGGGTGGAGGGGGCGTAGTCAGGTGAATATGGTTTTATTCAGCAGCAGCTCTCATTAGCAACTTACTTACACTAGCTCTTTACACTGTGCACCTTTATCTTGGCCATCTACTCCAGTTCTGTGGCTCCTGCTGCCCCCATGCCTGCAGCTGCTGCACCACTGGGCTGGCTGTCCCTTGCCTTCAGGGTTAGCAGCTTAATCTTTCCCTCCCTGTGCACCAGTGCAAGCCATGCTGTGGCTCTCCTCTGTCTGCAAGATGGATAACTTTCTCTCTCTCTGGGCACCAGAGCTTGCACAAGAGCCATGTTGAGCCAAGCTGAGCCCCAAGAGCCCCTGTACAGTGTTAGCAGGGCAATTATACCTTTTACAGACAATAGTGGCTCAGAGCCAAGTATGAACTGATACAAACAGGTTATATAACAAATGGCACCTGTGTGCCAAACTACCTGAGTCATGCAGGCCGGGATATCTGCCTTGGCCTATCCTTGACCAACGCACATTCATGCACCTTACACTCCATCCCCTAGGCCGAGGGAGACATAGGTTTTGGACACACAGGTTATGCATATAAGCTTTGTGCACACAGGCCCAGTACATATATATAGGACTGACACATAAGCTTTGGGCACACAGGCCTGATACTGCATAAGCTTCTGGGCATGCAGGCCCATTACATATACAAACTTTGATAAACTGCCCAGCTATTGGCACAGATTACCACAAGTGTCACCTCCTTGGTGATTACCATCCACATTTCCCTGAGTTTAGCTTATTGGCAACTTTGCCTATACCTGGTTTTAAACCATATGGTGTCAGTAGTAGGCTGGGCTGCATCAGCAGTCCAGGAAGCAGTAGCACCCCAGCTAGACCCAGTAGTGTACCATGCTCTATTAGGAATGGGGGTTGCTCTTCCTAATGGTGAAGGCTCAGGGTCTAACAGTACCTCAGGCCCCATGGCATTATCTTGTATTAGGACTGCAGGCCCTGAAACCTCTTGTAACTCGGCTGCTAAGGGACTTATACTTGGCATACTCCGCTGCTCTAAGTAGGCACCCTACTTTATTAAAGTGGATATCTGTGCCATCCCTGTTCAGGGGCTCATTACCCATGAATGCACCCATCCAGCTAAAGGGTAAGTTGTCTGCATGATGGCTGTAACCCGTCCTGCCACGCTCTTATGGGCCTGAAGGGCAGCATAGGCAGTCATTAATTGCTTTCCCAGTCCAGGGGTTGGTTACCGAGGAACACACCCATCCCGTCATTACTGCTTGTTTATTAAGGAACACCAGAGTTCAACTCCCTTCCACAGCTGAGACTAACAGCCCACTGGCACTTCCAATCACTCCATGCACTGCTATATGCCCTAGCCAAAACTATCTGTGGTTAGATGTAAATCTAGTCTAAATGGGCACCCTTGATTGACTACACAGAAAGGGTGTCTTAGCCTCATCATCCTAATTCCAGGCAAGAGAGGACACTGCCAGTTTTCAGCCTGCAAGAGGATCAGAGGTTAACATTACATTATTAACAAAATCACAACATATGTTGGGGCTATACAATAGCCCTGCAGCAACACTGTGAAAGTTCATTGTTGCCCTCCCATGAAGGCAAACTGTTCCTGGCTCTCGGTGGACTGTCCCTATTCTGTTGTCAAATGGTCCATCAAGCCTGTGACAGACATCACAGTGGCCAAACCATGCAAAACATTCAGCACCAGAATGCGTGCAGGTATGGGAGAGACATACACAGTGCATACATGGAGAGCTAAGCGGCCCATGCCAAGATGCAAAGACACAGGTTTTCACTGTCACTCACTGGTCTTCATAGCCATTAATAAGTGCAGCTCTGCCTGGAAATTTATCCGGGTTCAGGGACCAGTAGATTGCCAAGTCCAAAGGTAACTGTCTGGTGCCCCTCACAAGCCGTGCATCTCGACCAGTTCTCTTATCAAACAGATAAGGCTTTACACTCCCGCTAACTGCAGCAGGTACTCTTTGAACTGGAATACTAGGGCAGGACTGGGCCGTGCAGCAATATCCTTCTTCCACATGACTGGCATTAAGTCTGTACGTGACTGCCGACATTACTTGCTTAAGTCCCACAACTTAGCGGGGACACAGGCACCAAAGGTAAGGTGTTCCACCAGAGTAGGGGGGCGTCTCTGGCCCACCCTTGGGGCCTGACAGCTGCTCATGCTCTATTTCCAGGTGGATCACTGGGTAAGCTTGCAATGGAAGTTCTTCCTCCTCCCCACGCTGTGTCCTGCAAGGACTGGGCATGAACGCCCTACAATGCAGTCACAAATGGCCATCTGACTGCTTGTAAAGGCATGCTTCTTCTCGATGCTGTGCACTTCCAGGTGCTACAGCGCCTTCTCCACACTCCCAGGAGACCCATCCACTGTCATTCGTGTTTCCATTGGGGTCCATCCAAGCAGCACCGCTGCCACCAGGTACCACAGCTCATGCTGCAGCCTCATAACTGACCGGGGAGCCTTCAGGGACTGAAGACCTGCTCACCTCTTCCCATCCACATTGTCAATTGTCAGATCCTGGGGTCCAGGTCCAGCCCATGCTGTGGTCTGAGGGGAGTAGGCGGTGGGCAGAAAGAGCACTTAGGGGGCTGTAGGCAGGTGAATATGGTTTTATTCAGTAGCAGCTCTCATCAACAGCTTACGCCGGGCGCGGTGGCTCACGCCTGTAATCCCAGCACTTTGGGAGGCCGAGGCGGGCGGATCCCAAGGTCAGGAGATCGAGACCACGGTGAAACCCCGTCTCTATTAAAAAATACAAAAAATTAGCCAGGCGTGGTGGTGGGCACCTGTAGTCCCAGCTACTCAGGAGGCTGAGGCAGGAGAATGGCGTGAACCTGGGAGGCGGAGTTTGCAGTGAGCCGAGATCGCGCCACTGCACTCCAGCCTGGCGACAGAGCGAGACTGCATCTCAAAACAAACAAACAAACAAACAAAAAAACAGCTTACTTACACTAGCTCTTTACAGTGTGCACCTCTATCTTGGCTCTCTGCTCTGGCTCTATGGCACCTGCCACCCTCATGCCTGCAGCTGCACCGCTGGCTCTCCCTTGCCTTCAGGGTCAGTAGCTTAACTCTATCTCTGGGCACCAGTGTAAGCCACGCTGTGGCTCCCATCTGTGCATCTGCAAGAGGGGACAGCTTTGGCCTTCTCTCTGGGCACCAGGACAAGATCCATGTTGAACTGAGTCGAGCCCCAAGAGCTCCTGTACAGCATTAGCAGGGCAATTATACCTTTACAGGCAATAGTGGCTCAGAGCCAAGTATGAACTTAAAAAGGTGATATAACAGATGGAGGTATGCACCTGTGCTTCAAACTTGCTGAGTCATGTAGGCCTGAATATCCACCCCAGCCTATCCTTGACCAAAGCCCATCCATGTACCTTACAGGGAGGCAGAGTTCTACTGTATATCAAAGTGTGTATACTGTGGAAATCTTTAGATTTTAGAGTCCATTTTCATGGGGATAGCAGAAGAGGAACAGAGGTGACATCACAGTGACTGTACATACAAGCAGCAGAGACCCATGAAAGAAATGAGCAACATGTCCCAACTATCATGCTCAACCCATATTTACTTCAGTAGAGACAGTATCATGTTTAAGAGGCCAAGGAAGAGAACTAGAGCCGGTGAATAAGACATAGGTCTTATTGAGGGAACTTACATGCAAGGTGGTCCAGTAGTAGCATGCTGGACAGGAGAACTGCAACCGCTTGTAAAAAGTATGAAGTTTATATAGTATTTTCACTTAGTACCCCCCACGCCTTAGCAACCTCCACCTGTCAATCTTTAAGCCCATACAAAGGGCCTCGATCCTCTGTATGGCCTGTATTCCATGGAATGGACTGAGGGTTCAGATATTCCTCATACATAAGGTATAAATGTCCAGGTTGGCCACTCCGAGATTCCTTAGCTCAGAACTCTGAACACACATTCTTCTTAGACCATAGGGTCATTCTCAGGATATGCTGTTATTGCAGTCAGGTGCATCTGCCGTACACCAACCAAAGAAGCACACAAAGCCAATCCCACAGCATCTGCGAAAACACTCCTTCAGCTAAAAGGGTAAGAGATTCTTGACTTTTTGATAACTTTGTTCCTGAGGAAGAGAAAGTATCTAGGGGGAACTGACACTTGAGGCCTAAACATATAGTGAAGTGAAAGAGATTGGCCTGTGAGTAGAAAGCTGCCATATGTTGCTAGTTTGTAACAGCGAGAGCAGGAAAGAGTAAGCATAGCCTGAAGTTTAAGAATCAGATTTCAAGAAATTCGGAGAAAAAACAGTCATGACACAGCATCATAAGACATCTGGAAGGGAAGTCTACTAGAGAAATAGCAAAACTCTGAGGAGAAAAAAAAAAAAAAAAAAAACAAAAAACAATTCACATTGTTTAGTTGCAAGTGGCCTCAACCAACAACCAAAAGACATAATTTTAAAAACCAGTGGTGTACAGAGAGTTTGCTGAAATGACCAGATTTTTAAAAGTAGTATGTGTATGTCAGAATAACTGATCAGATATTAAATTGTTTTGTTTACCTTTTTTTTTCCATCTCCGATTCCAAAAAATATTTGATCAGGCTAAGTCATTGCCTCATCATTTTCTCTAAAGTGGGAAACAAGCTTCTTAGATCATCACTCTTCTTTATTTTTCTGTAAAAGACTTAAACTTACAGAGATTATGCTATTCATGTCCCTGAAAGGTAGAGATGGCAGTGATATAAATACTTTTGAGAGATTTCCTTAGCCTGGGAAAGAGATAAAGGTTGATCGGTTCTGAAAACAGCAAGTTCTCATGTCCCATTATGATTCACCCTCCAGAGTATTTTCAGGACCATAGAGCATATGCCTGTGTGGAGCTGCTAAGGATAGCTGTATACTATCCATATGGCAGCCATCGCCATTACCCAACTTAGAAAAGATGCCTGTGCCCTAGGGAAGCAGCAAGGCAGGATCATGTGTGTTAGGTCCATGAACATCTAAGAAACCATCCATATTGGCTGATACACAAGGATATTCCTAATACTCTGGTGCCCACCTTGGAACTTTTACACAAACTTTGATAGAAAAGTAAAGAACCCCAATAATGCATTATATCAAATTTATTATTAATAAATTATGTTAAACTCTTACTAGTTGTGTGATACTGAGAGACTTAATTAGCCACTTGAGCTTCAGCTTCCTCTTCTGTAAAATAGGAATAATATATCTTATAAGGTGTGGAAGATTAAATAAGATAATGTAAATATGGTGGCAACATAGTATCAGAGACATCATAGGAACTGAGTTAATAATTGCATTCTTCTTTTTCTTTTCCAAGTTAAAAAAATTCTTGAGATTTCTGGCTGGGCTGACAATTGAAGGACTATTTTAAAGTCTTCACAGGAGGACTTAGCCCACTCCTTTATGAGTGACAAAAACTGGAGATATATTTTCTTGAGAGACTGAGAGAGGCTATGGATTTGGGGACACTCAACAAAACAGTAAAGCGCTGTACTTAAAGCAGTATGTATTGGTCACATTTTGTATTCCTATTAAGACATACTTGTGGCTGAGTAATTTATAAAGAAAAGAGGTTTATTTGGCTCGTGGTTCTTCAGGTTGTACAGGAAGCATGGTGCCCGTATCTGTTCAGCTTTTGGTAAGGGCCTCAGGAAGCTTACAATCATGGTGGAAGGTGAAGCGGGAGGCAGGCATATCACATGGTGAGAGTAGGAGCAAGAAAGAGAGGGAGGATGTGGCACACTCTATTAAACAGGTTATGTGTGAGCTGGGCAAGAACTCATCGCCAAGGGGATGGTGCTAAGCCATTCATGAGGGATCCACCCCCGTTGTACAATATTTACCACTAGGTCTCAACCCCCAACATTGGAGGTAACATTTCAACTTGAGATTTGGAGGGGGCAAACATCCAAAGCATATCGGGGGATTAGGTTAAAGTCTACATTGAAGGTAAGATTTCCCATCCCAGATCCATTTGTTCAGCTAGCTTCAAAATGTTGGTAGCTGGGCTTATATCCCCTGATAGAAGTTTAAAGGATTCTCCTCTGGAGGAAAAGTGAAAGAAAACAAAACTGATTCAGAGAAGAGGAATACATATACTGAAATTTGGAGAAGTGCAAAAAAAGTCTAAAATACTTCCTGGTCAGTTTAGAGTGATATATATCAGTTAAGAAGCCCTGAATATACGCACAGAACTTTCAACAAGTTCTTTAGGGTTTCACTTTTAAATACGAATAAGAAACAATCAGTGAACATTGTGGGGCATACCTAAAATGAAAGACAGAAATAAAGCAAACAGAAAAGAAAGAGAGACTTAGAAAAATCACAGACAATCCAATCAGTAGAATAAAACAGGAAAGAGATTATAATGTATAGCCACAGAGATAAGGGAAGATATTGTATTGATGAGATGTAATCCAGGTGCTTTAAAAAACAATCAGAAAGCAAGAAAATTATCAGAAACTAAAATATGGTATTCAATCTTTTTTTTTTTTTATTTTATTTTGAGATGGGGTCTCACTCTGTCGCCCAGGCTGGAGTGCAGTGGCGCGATCTCGGCTCATTGCAAGTTTCACCTCCCGCATTCACTCCATTCTCCTGCCTCAGCCTCCTGAGTAGCTGGGATTACAGGTGCCCGCCACCACACCCGGCTAATTTTTTTTTTTTTTTTTTTTTGTATTTTTAGTAGAGATAGGGTTTCACTGAGTTAGCCAGGATGGTCTCAATCTCCTGACCTTGTGATCCGCCCACCTCAGCCTGCCAAAGTGCTGGGATTACAGGCATGAGCCACCACGTCCGGCCTCAAAATTTTTAAAAATGTAAAATGTTTAGAATATAAAGTCAATAAAATCATCCACAAAGTGCAGCAAAAAAGGCAGAGATAAAAATAGAAGAAAGGCCAGGTGCTGTGGCTCACACCTGTACTCTCAGCACTTTGGGAGGCTGAGGCAGGAGGATCACAAGGTCAGGAGATTGAGACCATCCTGGCTAACACAGTGAAACCCCATCTGTACTAAAAATACAAAGAATTAGCGGGGTATGGTGGTGGGCACCTGTAGTCCCAGCTACTCAGGAGGCTAAGAAGGGAGAATGGCGTGAACCTGGGAGGCGGAGCTTGCAGTGAGCCAAGATTGCGCCATTGAACTCCAGCTTGGGTGACAGAGCGAGACTCTGTCTCAAAAGGAAAAAAAAAAAAAGAAGAAGAAGAAATAAAATTTAGGGCATTAGTTTAGAAGGTGTTGTTTAACCAAAGGATTTTGGGGACAAAAGGAGCAGGAAATAAAGGAAGGAAATAGTCAAAGAAATGATACAAGAAAAATTCTTAGGAGTTTCCTGGTGGAAAAGGCCCACTGAGAATTTACCAAAAGAAATAATCATAAATTTACAATGATAAAGGTTTATTTGAAATTGATCTAGTTAGTAAAAAACAGTATATATAAAGATTAAGATGTATAAAATTTAAGATTCTTTAAGAATAAAAAGTTGTAGATAAATGCATTAATTTTTTATTCTGTACTAATCTAAATTTTGAGAAGAAATTTTTTTTCAGTGTAGAATCATATGCCCAGCCCAATGATCAATTGGGTATAAGGTAAATTTAAAATAGTTTCAGCTACATAAAATATTTGTTTGCATGCATGTCTTCTCAGGAAGCTCCTAGATATGTGCACCACCAAAACAAAAACAAAAACAAAAAACCAAAAAAACGGAATTAACCAAGACAGGACAACATTGAATTGAGGAAGCAGGGAACCAAACACAAGAAACAAGTGAGAAGAATTCCCAGAATGATGACAGAACTTCCAGGTCTTCCACCATGCAGCAGGACTTATGTAGACCAGCATCCGGAGCAAAGTACAGGACAGGGAATCTCAGCAAAGTCTCTGAGGGGGAAATGGAATTGGCTATCTGACAGGTGTTCTGTGTATGAAATTGTGTAGAGTTGTTGAAAAAGTAGGGCTAAGGCATAGCTATATATTTACTCTAAACAAATTGGAAAAAGAGGAGATTTTAGCATCAGTGTAAGTAGGAATTTATTCAAGAAAAGAAATGTAGTAATAATAGGCTACCTGTTTCATCAGTGAATAATATTTATAATACTGTAATCATACAAATACTAAACACAGATTTAACCAATAGTCATAATAACTATAATGGGGGAAGAGAGGGATGAAGGGAAAGGAAGAATAAAAGAAAGTTAAAATCCTCATTTTCCATAATAGGAAGTCAATTAAGAATGTTTAAACATGATCACACAGAAGATAACAGTAAATATATATTTTAATTTTTTTTTCTTTGTAGTAATAAACTTATAGGAGATTGCAAAAATAAAATAAAATAAAAAAGTCCAGGAAATCTCATGTACCTTTTACCTAGTTTTATAAGATACTGCCTTATTCTTCCAGACCGTTTGTACCAGTTTATATTCCCACCAGCATTGTACCAATGATCCAATTTCTCTGCATCATCAGGATTTCTTGTTATCGTAAGTTTTCATTTTAGTCATTCTGAGAGATGTCTGGTGTTTTCTCACTGCAGTTTTAATTTGTCTTAATGGCTAAAGATATTGAGCATCTTTTTATATGCTTATTACCATCTATTCATGTCTATTGCTCATTTTCTAGTTGAATTCTGTAATTTTTTACTGTTGTATTTTGAGTTCTTTACATCTTCTAGATTCTATTCCTTTGTTGGATATGTGGTTTGTAAGTGTCTTCTCTCAGCCTGAATCTTACTGTCTTTTTATCTCCTTCACAGGGTCTTCTGCAGATAAAAAGTTTTTACTTAAAAAAAAGATCAGTTTTACGTTTTATGGAGCATGGTTTTGTGTTAAGAACAAGAAGTCTAGGGCCGGGCTCGGTGGCTTACGTCTGTAATCCCAGCACTTTGGGAGGCTGAGGCGGGCGGATCACGAGGTCAGGAGATCGAGACCATCCTGACTAACACAGTGAAATCCCGTCTCTACTAAAAAAAATACAAAAACGTAGCTGGGTGTGGTGGCGGGTGCCTGTAGTCCCAGCTACTCAGGAGGCTGAGGCAGGAGAATGGCGTGAACCCGGGAGGCGGAGCTTGTAGTGAGCCGAGACCATGCCACTGCACTCCAGCCTGGGCGACAGAGCGAGACTCCGTCTAAAAAAAAAAAAAAAAGAATAGGAACTCTTTATATTGTATTAGGTCCTAAAGATTTTCGCCTATGTTTTCTTCTTTTCTTTCTTGTTTAAATCGAGGTGTTTTTTTCCCCCCTCAATCTGTATTAATTAATCTGGCACCATTTTTTTGAAGATTGTAATTGCTCCATTGAATTAGCTCTTGGACCTTTATGAAAAATCGGTTGATGATATTTGTGTGGGGCTCTTTCTGAGCTCTTTGTTGTGTTTTATTGAATTATATGCCTATTCCTTTGACAAAATTACATTGTCTTCATTACTGTAGTTGTGTAATAAGTTCTAACATTAGGTAGGGTGATTCCTTTCACTTTATTCTTCTTTTTCAAAATTGTTTTAGCTATTCTAGGTCCTTTAACTTCTGTATATGTTTTATAATAATTTTGTCTATATTCACAAAAATTCTTAGTGGGATTTTAATAGAAACTTTATTAAACCTATGGATCAATTTGGGGAGAATTCATATCTTTGTTTTCAGTCTTTTGATCCATAAATGCCGTATGTCTCTTCATTTGTTTAGGTCATCTTTTATTTCTTTCATTAGTATTTTATTTTTTATCATATAGATCTTGTACAAAGTTTTTATATTTATACCTAACTACTTCGTTTTCTTTGGAACATTTGTAAATGCCATTTTGTTTTTAATTTTGCTAGTATGTAGAAATGCAATTAACTTTTGTGAGTTGATTTTGTATCTTGCAAACTTGGTGAACTTGCTCATAATTTTAAAAATTTTTTGATGATTGCTTGGGATTTGCTACGTAGACAATCATGTCTTCTGTGAATAAGGATAGTACTATTTCTTCCTTTTCAATTTATGTGCTATTTATTCATTTTTCTTACCATATTCTGGCTAGAATTTTGAATACTATTCATATATTAAGAGTAGTGAACACTTTTTTTTGTTTGTTTTTGTATCTTTCAGTTTTAAAATGTTCTTTTTTTATATATATTATTTCTTTGGTAATATTTCTATTTTTAATTGTTATAGGACTATTTGTAATGTTCTTATTTTTGTTATATGTGCTTTAATATCTGTGTTAAATAATTTCAACATCTGATTTATCTCTATGTCTTCTGATTGTCTTTTCATGTTCAAGTTGAGATTTTCCTCAACTTAGCATAGGACCTTTTATCCCAGTAGAAACCTAATATACATTTGCAGAATTGAATTTACTTAAATTGAATTCTTTTTATAGCAAAGTGTTTTTCTCATCCCAGAAAGATAATGGAGCAATGAAAAACCTATCAACTTTAGGATTTTTGATATTCATGTCTTTCCAAATGCTTTCTCTCCCCAAATCCAGCTTTCTAGATATGTAGCCTCTCATGCAAAGGGAAGTGTTGGTGTGACATAAGCAGTGCCCGACCCAACTCCACCTCTCTTTACTGTTTATCCCCTCTATGCCGCCAATGGAAAATTCACAGGAAGACAGACTAGGCAGCTTACGTCATCTTGCTCTGGGAGGCAGCCGAAAACCAACTTTTAAACTCTATATGATGCCTAAAGCAAGTTACTGTTTAGCCCACATTTCTAGTATTTTGATCTCCAGTTCATATATATATATATGTATGTGTGTGTGCGTATATATATGTATGAGTGTATATGTATATATGTGTATATATTTTGTATATATTATATATTGCATATTATATATAATATATAGAATGATTTATAATCCTTTGAGTATATACCCAGTAATGGGATGGCTGGGTCAAATGGTATTTCTAGTTCTAGATCCTTGAGGAATCACCACACTGTCTTCCACAATGGTTGAACTAATTTACACTCCTACCAACGGCGTAAAAGTGTTTCTATTTCTCCACATCCTCTCCAGCATCTGTTGTTTCCTGACTTTTTAATGATCGCCATTCTAACTGGTGTGAGATGGTATCTCATTGTGGTTTTGATTTACATTTCTCTAATGACCAGGGATCATGAGCTTTTTTTCATATGTTTGTTTGCTGCACAAATGTCTTATTTTGAGAAGTATCTGTTCATATCCTTTGCCACTTTTGAATGGGGTTGTTTTTTTCTTGTAAATCTGTTTAAGTTCTTTGTAGATTTTGGATATTAGCCCTTACAGGTGTCCCTCTTATGGGTAGGCAGAAATAATATTTTGGTATACATATTTTTAATCGGAATAAAATGTTTCCTAAGGTCACTTGAAGTCAGAAAAATACTACTACTTAATGTAGAGCTCTATTTTAATTCCTCAAGTTCATTTATGAGAAAGATGTCTATCTTTAATGGATCTTAGTCTGTCAATCTCTCTCTCCTACATTTAATGATTGAATAAGGCATGTCTTTATCCTCCAGAAACTCACAATCTGGTGTGGATATGGCCACATTAACAAACAATAATGGTATATACTATTTGATACCCTTTAGGTATGTAAAAGTTTCCGTGGAGATACAGGGAAGGAACAATGAACTATTTCAGGGCCTCTGGAAGGGTCTATTCAGTGTTTAAAATCTATGCCAAGTCTTAAAGATTGAATAAGAATTTATTAGGCAGAAGAAAGATGTGTATTCCAGAGTGGGAAGGCATGGGTAAAGTCATGTGAAAGAGCCTGAAGTATTTTTCAGTGACCACAGAGGAGTTGAGCATGGCTGGAGGACAGCGTAGATGAAGGCAAGTGGCAAGAGTTGATGCTGGAAAGGGGTGCAGTCTCCAGTCCTCCTGGCTCCTTTACATCATCACTCCTGTCCCCTAGAAGACACTAGGGCAGCAAGTTTATGAAGAACTCCACCTTTATCTTTGTCCGAAGTGTCTCCTTTACCCAGTCTTTGCACCATTTCTGTTTGTTCTTCAGACTTTTTGAATTTACTTCTGGGCCTTAGACTTTTGTTCTCCACCCTTCAAATTTGATGTTATGCATTCCTGCTAGTTTCTGTGCACCTCTTTTAATATATGACACTTTCTGAGAACACCTCGGTCCTTTGAGGCTTGTTCTGTAGTCCTGCAACTGTGAGTGGCACTCCCTTAGGGCCATATCACAAAATGCATTATGCAGCATGCTAGGGAGCTTGAATTTTGTTTTGAGGCCAACAGTGAACTATTTATGATTTGTAAGCAAGGGAGCAACATGAACAGAATTGTATTTTGGAAAATATGTCTCTGACTGCATATGGAAACAAATTGGAAAGTGATAAGAATAGAGGCAGGGCAATCCACGGGGAAGTTTTTTAATGGTTGAGACAATGTATAGGTGATGAACAGATAACATAATGGAGATAGGGAATCAAATTCAAGTGGGAGCTAAAAAATGTGCATACAAGGACATAAAGTGTGAAATAATAGACTTTGGACTAGGAAGGGTGGGAAGGTGGGAGGAGGCTAAGGGATGAGAAATTATTTAATGAGTGTAATGTACATTATTCAGGTGATGGCTACACTGGAAGTCTAGACTTCACTACTACACAATATATCCATGTAACGAAACTGCACTTGTACCCCTTAAATTTATTTATTTATTTTTAAAAGAGGTCAGTCAGTAGTTAGAATGTCCTGTTATCAACAATCATCATAATCAACTTAGGCCAATTTTCCCTTTTACCTCTTAGAAAGACCTACTAATTTATTTGCATTTTCTCTTGGTTTTTTTTTTTTTTTCCCCTTAAATTCTTCTCTTCAACTAAAATAAACAATTATTAATTCACAGAAATAAACCTTAAAAGCTAACTTTGACATCATCTAAGGCCATTCATTCACTGATGACAAAATAGAGGCTAAGATTGTCAGGGGCCACAAATACAGTCATTCTCCTGTTTTCTAATTTAGTTTTCATGCCATTATACAGGGCCTTTGTTTTTCTTTCTACGCCTTATTTTTGCTTACATAAATTCTCAATCAAATAAAAGTACGCATTGTTATCACGTTCTGAGCTCTTTCTCCAGGGAGCAGGCAGAGCTTAGAAAGGTCTTGTGAGAGGGACACAAAGTCCATCTACAAGCAGCGAAGATTCTACTCACCCATAGAGCCTCATCCCTCAGTCACTGGGCTGTAGAGCTCTCTCCCGAGTTGTTTTGTGCTATCATCCCGCCTACTTCCAGCCTGGTGCTTACGCCTCCCCTTGGAAAGCTCACAATGTCTGGTTGGGGTGACTTTAAATGGAACGTCACCCCAGTGACACTTTTGTGGCTTTCATCAGCCTCTTCCATTAAGTACAGCCAAGTGAGTGTCTAATGGACTGTGCAAAAGAGGCAATTTCCCAATTATGTGGAACTTCAGTTGTTTTAACGGTACCAAACCCTGTCATACACTTCTACTGAGGGAAGATACTGCTTTTTAGCTAGTCACAGCATGATTCCCACACGTAATAGTTTCTGTACTGCACTGTTTACCTTTAAAAGTCCACCTGCTACTTCCATGTAACGGGCAGTTGTTGTTAAATTAAATTTCTAAGTCAAATAAACAATATGTTTTTGGGGGAATTCAGGACTAAAGAGCTTTGTGAACATCAAATTGCTTTGTCTGGGCTCACTCCAGGAAGACTTCTTTTATCCATTCTCTATAGCTGATTTCAGAGTATGAAATCAGCTTTGGTGTCCCAAAGTTCTGGAAGGATTCTATGTTTTTTACATGCCATTGCCAAGACACTTTAGTATTTCTTTAACCTCTCCCACAGATACAATTTCTCCCCAGCCTTATCATTTTCTTTCAGTGAAATTTCTCCTTTGTACAAAATGAAATGCAGCTTCAAAAGTCTCTCAGTATAGAATTTCTTTTTCACAGACAAATATACTTACAATTTCAAAAAAAAAAGAAAAGGAAGTATTATCAGCTGCAGCTCATTAGTAGACTTTATGATCAAGAAGGGACTTTAGAGGTCTTGTGTCTGATAGTTTGCAAATCAAATCATACTTCAGCATCAGTGTCACCATCTACCAGGTGGGATATGGAATGTAGGACAAGAAGAAGGGGAATCTGAGCCCTAGACTCCTACAGAGGAGAATGGTGAAAAGAATAATCACAAAAGCCTAAAGAATTGAATTGGTTGTACTGGTTCATTGGTTGGTAGGTAGAAAACATAGACCTAATTTCCAGATGAGGAAACTTGGACAGAGAGAGTCAAGGGTTGCTCAGTGTCACACAGCTAACCACTGGGCATTTGGAGTAGCAACTCTGAGTCTCTTGGCTGTACAGTTGTTTTTGTTTTAGTTTCAGAGGTACAGGTGTAGGTTTGTTATACATGTAAACTGGACATCATGGTGGTTTGGTGTACAGATTATTTTGTCACCCAGTTAGTTAATAAGCATAGTACCCAATAGGTAGGTTTTCTATCCTCACCCTCTTCCCACCCTTCACTCTCAAGTATGTCCTGGTGTCTGTTGTTCCCTTCTTTGTAATGTGCATCTTGTGTATGACACCATAGCTGCTTTTTGGTCCATGCTTATACTAAATAACACTGTCAATAAAGAGAGATGGAACCTGCTGCTCTTAAGAGAACAGTTTTTGGAGTCTGAGAGGTCTGAGTTTGAACTTGTCTGTCTCCACTGTGTGACTTTGGGTAAGATGTCAGGTTTCTAAACTTCAATCACTTCATCATTAATATGGCAATACTGATGGCAAATATATGCTATACCAGGTATATATGAAGATTAAACCATAAACGTATACTTTTTTTTTTTGCTGGAGCCTGACAACATGCTTAATATAAGTTGTCATTATTATTAAGATTTTTAATCTTAACCATGAGTTTTCCCCTCATTTCATCTCTCTTATAAGGTAGGAGACTTCTCTAGCTTCCATTTTATTCTTAGTCTCCTCATTAAATGCTGCTTTCTACTCTTGCCTTGGGACTACCAAAGAGAGGTCCTTTAACTACAGACTCTTTAAAATTCCCTTGAGACATTTTAGTAATGAGAAACCACCATTTCCTACCAATCAACCATGACATTTTTCTAGAATATAATCAAATATCACTCTAACAAAACATTGCCAGATGCCTACATTGTCTTTAATAATACAGTCAATTGTCCTTATAATAACACTTCTGTCTTAGACAGGAACATAATCTTTCAAATGCTTGTAGGCACATTTGTAATGATTTATCATCTTTAATCAATCACCAAGTCTTATTGAGTATGCCTTGAGCTCCTTCCCTCAGTTCCATTGCTACATTGTTGGTTCAGTCCCTGTTTGTCTTTTCCTTATCCTCAATAGTTCTCCATAGAAGTCAGGACTTTTCACTGGCACCAGAATGGTCTTTCTTAAACACAATGATGAGATCATCTTTTCCTACTTAAACTCATCAATGACTTAGTACAGGTATTCTCATCATCCATCCTAAGTATTCACTTTGGGGTAAAAATCAAAGTCCTTTATGAAGATGAACCCCTTATGTGTATAATTTGGCCATCTCTACAGCTGTGTTTCTTGCCACATTTTTGAGATCTATATTCCTATCTATCCCTTCCACACTGTTGAAAATTATATCTGTTTGAAATGCCTTTCTCCAACTCTATTTATACCTCACATTCCCCTTCATGTCACTTTGTCTGCTTATTTTACTCCTTTTATTCTTCATATTTGTAGACCATCGCTGTGGTACACAAAATAATGACTCTACAAAGATGTTCATTTCCTAATCCCTGAAATCTCTTATTATGTGTGATGGTCAATTTTATATGCCAACTAGGCCAAACCACAGTACCCACATATTTGGAAACTTGATTTCAAAATATTCAGAACTGTAAGATAAAAAAAATTGTGTTGTTTTTAAAAATAATTTGCTACAGCAGCAATAAGAAACAAATATAGATTTTGGTATCTATAAGTGGGATGTTGCTATGTAAATACTGAAAATGTGGAAGTGATTTTGGAATTGGGCATTGGGCAGAAGATGGAAGAATTTTGAGGGGCATGATAGCAAAAACCTAGATTGCCTTAAATAGACTGTAGGTATAAATATGGATATTGACTACTCTGCGATTATGGACTCAGAAGGAAGTAAGAAGCACAGTAGTGAAAGCCTATATTGTCTTAGAGAACATCATAAACAGATTGTTGGTAGAAAAATGACATTAAAAGTGCTGCTGGTGAAGGGCCAGAAGAAAATGAGGAACTTGTTACTCAAAACTAGAGGAAAAGAGAACATTGTTCTACAGTGGCAGAAAGCTGGGCTGAATTGTGTCCTATAGTTACATGGAAAGCAGAACTTGTAAGCAATGAAACTGGTTATTTACCGAGATCAATTTCCAGGTTAAGTATTGATGATGTGACCCAGTTTCTTTTTGTTGCTTAGTAAAGTAAGAGAGAAAAGAAATAGCTTGAGAGAATAACTTTTAGGAAAGACGAATCAGAACTTTATTATTTGGAAAGTTCTCAGCCTATCCAAATTGTAAAAGATGCTGAAATTAGGAGATTCTCTATCAGGAAAGCATGCTTAAAAAAAGGAAAAAATAAATAAAAGGGAGGCAGGGAAGCACGCTCTGGAATACCAAGGGAGTGCAGATCGATGATCAACTTTTTGCTAGTTGTTTGGAAGGATAAAAAAGTCAGAGTATTCAGTCACATGGTAGGCTCTTGGAAGAGACTGGGAATGTGACTTGTGGATCCCCTCAGCCATATAAGCAGAAGTCAGGAATAGAGATGGAATTATATAGGAAAGAACTGTGGGGTGAGCCCCTCGTCTAATGGAGTGAATTTCTGAGACATACATGAGAGTCCCACAAGGATTTAAAAAATGTTTTATCATCAGAAACACTGCTAGCTTGAACTGAAAAAGACAGAAGGAAGACAAAATATAAGAAGGCTATTATACTCCCCAAATTCTACAATAAGAAACGGGCTGAGAAAATGCTTTTGCTGCAAACACATGCTACCCTTCATGAAAAAGGAAATGATGACATCGGGGCAGAGCTGGAAGCTCAGAGGGCAGAGCTGAAAACTGTTAGCCCAAACTGTGCACCATGTTGTAAGCTGCCTGTTCTTTTGCAGACCTTGGTCAGAGGGAAACGTTTCATCGGGATTTGGGCCTTGAGAAACATCCTGCCTGACCTTCTGACTGCAAGGTAGCCAGAGGCCCAACTAAAGAAACATCCCTATCATATCTTGCTGGACAAAGGTCCAAGGAACACCACGATGACATTCCACTGGAACCAGAGCCAGAACTGCCTCATTATGGGAACATCTTATCAATATCTTACCAGGCAGCAAAGCCATACTGCTCAGAACCCTCCCACCCATACCTGTAAATTGTTCCAGCCTGTAAGCCGTGGTGGGATCTGACATTAGGCTGGTTCCCCACTTCTGTAGGTTTTATGCTGGGCATAAAGCCCACATTTGCTGTTAAGCTGCCCTCTTTCTGTGTGTGTGCATGTGTATGTGTGTGTGTGGGTGTGTGTGTGTGTGTGTGTGTGTGTGTGTGTGTGTGTGTGTGTCTTTAACCCTTGCCTTCCCTTGAAAACCTAACAAAAACCACATAGGATTATTCCCACACTTTAAATCTTAAAGAAATTTGTTCAGTTGTATTTCCACATTTCTTGGGACCAGTGACTTTTTTTTTCCTTCTCCCATTTTTCTGTTCTGTTCTATTTTGGGGAAAGATAACTTGTTTTTTGGGCTTCACAAGTTAATAGAGTAAGAGAAATTTAAGTAAAAACTACAATGAGATATCATCTCACTCCAGTTAAAAAAGCTTTTATTCAAAAGACAGGCAATAAGAAATAGTGGCAAAGATATGGAGAAAAGGGAGCCCTTGTGCACTGTTGGTGGAGATGTAAATTAGTACAACCCCTATGGAACAGTTTGAGTTTCCTCAAAAAACCAAAAATAGAGCTACTGTATGATCCAGCAACCCCACTGCTAAGTATATACCCCAAATAAAGGAAATTAGTATATCAAAGAGCTGTCTGCACTCTGTCTTTATTGTAGTATTATTAACGATAGCCAAGATTTGGAAGCAACCTGAGTGTGCATCAAAAGACAAATGGATAAAGAAGATGTGGCACATATACACAACGGAGTATTATTCAGGCATAAAAAAGAATGAGGTTCTGTTATTTTCAATATCACGGATAAAACAGGAAGTCAATATGTTAAGTGAAATAAGCAAGGCACAAAAAGACATAATTTGCATGTTCTCACTTATTTTTGAGAGGTAAAAATTAAAACAATTGAACTAATGGAGCTAGAGAGTAGAACAATGTTTTCCAGAGGCTGAGAAGAGTAATGGGAGGTGGGTGGATGGTTAATGGATACAAAAATATGGTGAGATAGAATGAATAAAATCTAGTCATTGATAGCACAACAGAGTGACTATAAGTCAACAAAAATTTATCGTGCATTTTTGAAACTGAAAAAGTGTAATTGGATCGTTTGTGACCCAAAGAAAGGATAAATGCTTGAGGTGATAGATACCTTGTTTACCCTGATGTGAGTACAACACATTGTATGCCTGTATCAAACTAGCTATATATCCTATAAATATATACACCTACTATGTAATCAATAATAATTAAAAATTAAAAAATTTTTAAAAAGAGAGAAATATGCTTGTAGGTGATTATGCCCAGGATCTCATCCATACCTGACATCGATGATTTAGTTGATAAGATTTGGGACATTTTAACTGACATTTAGATGAAATTTTAGACTTTGAGTTGACGCTGTGGTGGATTGAGACCTATGTTGATATTGGCATGGGTGAGTTTTAACCTGCACATGGGATGAATGTGAAGCTTTGGGGGCCAGAGTGTAGATTGTCATAGGCAGAATAATGGTCCCCAGATATGTCTATCTCTTAATTCCCAAAACCTGTGAGTATGTTCCCTTACATGAGAAAAGGGACTTTGCTGATTTGATTAAGCTAAACACATTGAGAAGAGAAAAAATTCCCATATTATCTAGTTAGTCCCAGTGTAATAATGGTGTTCTTATAAGGGGCAGGCAAGACTGTAAGAATCAGGGAGATATCTGAAGATGTTGCCCTGCTGACTTCGAAGGTGAAAGAAGGGACCACAAGCTAAGGAATACAGATGGCCTCTATATGCTGTAAAAGATAAATAAATAGAATCTCCCCTACTGTCTCCAGAAGAAAGACAGCTCTGCCAACATCATGATTTTATCCCAGTAAAACCATGTCAGATTTCTCATCTCCAGAGCTGTAGGACAATACATTTGTGTTGTTTTTAAACTATGAAGTTTCTGATAATTTATTACAGCAGCAACAGGAAACTAATACAACCATCTTTCTATGAAGACTTCCCAAGACTTTTCCACCTATATTCTCTATGAAAGCAATTTATTACTTCTGAAATGCTTTAGCATTTTAATCTTGCTTTTATTTTTATACTTACAACACTAATTTTTATTTTTATGGGTGATGCATTAGGTCAAACCCCTCATTCTCTTGCTTGGCTGCTGTATTCTCTAATAAGAATTTCTACTCTAAGCTTATGCAAATCCTTAACTCCTAGATCACATGAATTTTTTGTCTTTCTTTTTGTTTTCCTGAATGTTGGTCTGTTCTGTTGCATACCTCTGTGTCCAGAGCTTCTTCCTCTTTCTCTCCTTTTACACGGAGTTCACTGGGTTAGCCGAAAAGTGAATGTTGTTGAAGCCATTTGTGTAACTAAGCTAATAAATTTGTACCCTAATGAATCATCTGTCACATTTCCTGGGCAACAAATGCTGGCGCTTTCAAGCAGGGCCTAGAGTATTTGGTAAAGATCTTCATATCTACCACTGAGAGCAGATAATGTTGGTGTAGGGCCATAAATCAGCCTAGTGATCAACAGTGAACAGTTCAGAATTAAACATCAGTCAGAGTGTTATAGGTTTTTTAAAAAAACTTATTCTGTAGAGATTTGTGATCTATTAAAGAAAAGATGGTGCTGAACTTTACAAATATTAAGGTGAATACATATTTGCTTCCCTTTCTCACCAGCTGAACACGTGGGAATCTGAACAGGTAGCTAAGCTCTCTCTACTCAGAAGGGTGAGGGAGTCCTGGAATTTTCTTCTAAGTGCATACTGTGAAGCAGAGAGTCTTCTCCCTAGTGCCTTAGCAGACAACTGACAAATTGGTAAGTTAGGTAATATTGGTCCAGAGAGTAAAGCCTAATATAATTTGACCATGCTTATTTTGCTTCTGCTGTATTTGAGCTCAAGATTTAACCATGAGTAGCTAAATAACTATAAATCGCACACTCAAGGGAGCCAAAAGCCAAATAGAAGATGAAAAGTAAAATGCTCAGACTGGGAAATTTGTAGCAAAATACAATTGATACAGGACACCACTGATAACTTGAAGTTAAAAACAAAAAAAGAGCCTGTATGGAAATTCACCTATAGTACATACACATATTTCTGGTTCCAAAAATTAATTTTTCAAATTTAAAAATTAGATGAAGAGAAGTGGTGGACACTTTGAGACAGTGATTAGTATTTTAGAAGATCAAGGGGAAAATATGTCCAAACATAAAATATAAGGAGATGGCAGTAATGAAAAAAAAGATAAAGGACTTGGAAGAAAAAAACCAAAGGATTTAACTTGCTATCAATATTACTTATAAGAGAAAAAGCAGCTGATATAAGAGAGGTAATGATTAAGTAAATAGTAGAAGAAAATCTCTCAACATTTAAATCTTCAAATTTAAAATCCTCATCAAGTTCCCGGCAAGATTGATGAAATAAAGATATGAACATACACATATTCTGGTAAAATATGTGAACTCTAAGAGTAAAGATAAAAATTTAAAAGTTTTATGATATAAAAAACGAAGTCACTTACAAAATTAAAAAAAGTAGCACTGGAGTGTGTAAGACACTTCGTCTGAAGTAGAAGAGTCGAGAATATGAAGAATAACATTTTTAGATGACAAAGGGACTGCTACATTAGACTCATGCACAATTAAAACATTATATGTCCGAATAAAAGGAAATAATTTGGAGATATTGAAAGATTTGCAGAATATATCTATTTAATAAAAAATATTGTTTAAAGGGTTCTAATGAGGCAATAAATAGAACAGAGCAGTGAGTTACAGGAGAAAATGAGGTGGTGAGCAATGAATCAATTTCTCTTTCATTCTTTAGTTCCATGTAAGGATGTATGTAAATGGATAATTGTAGCCTGGTAATGGATAAGAGCAAACTTAAAGAATGACTCTTAAACTAATATAGTCAAATATAGGCATACTCTAAGGGAAATTTGATAATCACTTGTCATTAAAATTTCCAAATTATCTTAAGAAATATAGGTATTCAGAAAGTAGTAAACAAGGTAGAAATGTTAAAGCTTTCTAAACTTTTTATCCAGGGAGTATGATAAAGCTTAGGATAGTAAATACGTTAAAATGTTTATTCTAATACAAAATATTTATCCTAATACAATTGGAAATAAGTCAAGGGGAATATGGAATGCAAATGAAGAAGATTATTGGTATCTTTTTTTAAATAATAGTTAAATCATAGATTTATAGAGATCGGTATTTAAGTTTCAGGAAATGGAGAGTAATAGTTGTTTCAGATAATGCAAATCTTCCATAATATAAAAATAAAAATTGTGAATGAAAACCTACTATAATTGAATTAAATTGGAAAAGTAAATAAGAAAAACTTACATAGTGAACATACAGTAAAATAGAAAGAATAAAACCAAGTATATCAGTTGCTACAGCAAATGTGCAATGGGTCTCATTAAAATACAGAGCAATGGGAAAAATACATATATTTTTGATAGATTCTTTTAGACAATTGAATATTCATCAATAAATAAGTAAAACTAAATGCTTACCACTTATGGAACAAATATACTAACTTTAGATAGTTTGTAGACTTACATGTAAAAAGGAAGATTATAATGCTTTCGGAAGATTACATAAGAAAATATCCAGACATTTCTCAAAAGAAGATATTCATACAGCCAACAGACACATGAAAAAATGCTCATCATCACTGGCCGTCAGAGAAATGCACATCAAAACCACAATGAGATACCATCTCACACCAGTTAGAATGGCAATCATTAAAAAGTCAGGAAACAACAGGTACTGGAGAAGATGTGGAGAAATAGGAACACTTTTACACTGTTGGTGGGATTGTAAACTAGTTCAACCATTATGGAAAACAGTATGGCGATTCCTCAAGGATCTAGAACTAGATGTACCTTATGACCCAGCCATCCCATTACTGGGTATATACCCAAAGGATTATAAATCATGCTGCTATAAAGACACATGCACACGTATGTTTATTGTGGCACTATTCACAATAGCAAAAACTTGGAATCAACCCAAATGTCCATCAGTGACAGACTGGATTAAGAAAATGTGGCACATATACACCATGGAATACTATGCAGCCATAAAAAAGGATGAGTTTGTGTCCTTTGTAGGGATATAGATGCAGCTGGAAACCATCATTCTCAGCAAACTATTGCAAGAACAGAAAACCAAACACCACATGTTCTCACTCATAGGTGGGAACTGAACAAGGAGATCACTTGGACACGGGAAGGGGAACATCACACACCGGGGCCTATCATGGGGAGGGGGGAAGGGGGAGGGATTGCATTGGGAGTTATACCTGATGTAAATGACGAGTTGATGGGTGCTGACGAGTTAATGGGTGCAGCACAGCAACATGGCACAAGTATACATATGTAACAAACCTAGATGTTATGCACATGTACCCTAGAACTTAAAGTATAATAATAATAATAATAAATTCATAAATTAAAAAAAAAGAAAATATCATTATGACCTAGTGGTAGGTCAAGATTTAAAAAAATGAAGTAGTATTATTATTCTGCATAAGGAGAGAAGGGAAAAATTAACCATAAGGTGAAATGTTGCCACTTTAAGGAAAGTGAGAAAGACATAGAGATATTTGCAACTTGTATAACTGGCAAAAAATTTGTACCCAGAATATATGAAGACGTCTGAAAAAATAATAATACGATAGGAAACTAAATAGAAAATTAAGTAGAAGATTTGTACTGTTAATGTCTATAAATAGGAAATTCAAATGGCCAATAAACATTTAAAAATACAGAATCTTATTAGTAATCAGAAAAAATGAAGCCAAACGATGCCTGAATAATAAAAAAATTCTGACAATACTACATATTATCAAAGATGTGGATAAAAATATATTCTAATTTCAGTTTGTAGTAGTGTAAATTATTTCAATTATACTGGATGATGGTTTGGCATTATCTAGTAAAGCTGAAGATGCACATGATCTATGATTCAGTCATCCCACTCCTGGTATATATCCTAAAGCACTAGGATACACCAAGAATGTTTAGAATGGCATTGTTCACAATTATCACAACTTAAAAAGAAAAGAAGAAAAGAAAGAAAATGTTCAACAGGAAAGTAGGTAAATAAATTGTGCTGTTTTCATAAAACAGAATTGTATATAATAATGAGAATGAATAACCTTGAGTTGCATGCAAGAACATGAACAAATTTTGCAAACTTATTTTTCAAAAAAAGGAACAAGACATAATGCATATGGTATGATTCAAAACCCCAGGTGTGTTTTTCAGACTTAAGGATGGAAACACTACTGTGACCTGGATAATACATTATCTCTCATAATATTCCCGTACTCCTATCAAGTGATTGTAAATGATCTGTAGTAAACTCTTCTCAAATTCTATAGTTTATATGTATCACCTCTTTCTGCTGGCTTCCTATCAGATTCGATTGTTAAAATTATGGTACATTTAGTTTGGAAATACTGTTGTCGATGATTATATTTTCCAAAGATAGCCACAAAAATATTTTTCATCATTCATGCTCTTCCTACAATACTACATATATCCTATAGATAGGTGACATTTATATTTTCTCCTCTGAAACTGGTTTGGCTGTGACAACTGTGCAATGCTATTTGACCTCTGAGGGTAGATCAGAAAAGGTGACACAACTTCTTCTTTATTCTCTTGGAACTTTCACCCTCGGAACTCAGTCACTGAGTATGAGAAAGCCTAATCAGCAATATTCAGTGATCATTTCTAGGTAGTCATATGTAAGTATGAGGTCCTACCACATGACCAGTAAAATCCAGATGTTAGTGAGTAAACATTCAGATTCCAGATCTCAGTTACTGAGTCATCCCTAGTCATTGACTCTTCCATCGGAAGCCCCAGGCATCATAGACTAGAAAAAATCTGTCCCTACTATACCCTTTCTGAATTTCCCAATTTATCAAAATATGTCTTTTCCCCACTGCTGTGTATTCTAATGAGACCCATCTCACATTTGCTGTAACGACTGATATACTTGGTTTTATTCCTTCCATTTTACTCTCTGTTCAGTATGTAAATCCATGAGTATAATAAAATAATGGTTGTTTTTTGTCACTAAGCTTGAGGTCATCTGTTATACAGAAAAAGAGTAATGGAGAGAGATTTGGGTACCAGAATTTCGGTGCTGCCATAACAAAAACCTAAGTAGTTATCATTGACTTTGAGACTGGGCACCAGGCAAAAGCCAAAAGAGCTTTAAAAAGAGGGTTCATGAAGACAATAGAGTTTTGAGGAGGCTATCAATAAAGGCCTGAAGGCAAATAACATTTTATTGGTAGCTGGAGGAAAGGGGACCCTTGTTATTTAGGAGTGGAAAAGTTTAACAACACTGTCACCTGTGGCAATAGGGAAAATGAGATACACACCTAATGAATTTGATGATCTAGCTGAGGAGGATTCTAGGAAGACTGTCCAAAGTGCCGTTGGGTTTTCTCTCACTGCCTTGAGAAATGTGAGCAAAGAGAAATGAGCTAAAAAAAAAAAAAAAAAAAAAAAAAAAAAAAAAAAGCCAAGTCTTAATGAGCTAGGATTTGCATAGTTCAAAAATGTAACTGTATCTCATTTCCAACTTCTCCAAAAATCAAGCAATTCTGAGTTTAAGAAATGGGTTCTAATTAAATATCAGAATTAGGGTAGAGCTGCGGGATCGTTTGTGAAGACCACAAAATGATGCAAGGTGATATCCTGTAGAACCTTTCAGACAGGTAGACCCTCTGAATGGGATGCCTTAAAGATCCTCTCCAATAGGGTTTCTAAAAATTATAAAGGCATTGTCTGATAGAGGTCTTATGGCATGATAAGGTGAAGAAGAGCTTATCTCAAAGAGTTTTTTTAGATACGGATTTTGTCCGATGACATGACTTATATGTTCACTAAACTGACACACAGGAAATCCACAACACACACACTCTTTCTTTCTCCCTCTCTTTCTCTTTCTTTCTTTCTTTCTTTCTTTCTTTCTTTCTTTCTTTCTTTCTTTCTTTCTTTCTTTCTTTCTTTCTCTTTTTCTTTTTCTTTCTTTCTCTCTTTGTTTCTTTCTTTCTCTTTTTCTTTCTTTCTCTCTTTTTCTTCCTTTCTTTCTTCCTTTCCTTTCCTTTCCCTTTCCCTTTCTCTTTCTCCTTCTCTCTTTCTCTCTCTTTCTTTCTTTCTTTCCCCCTCCCCTCCCCTCCCCTCCCCTTCCCTTCCCTTCCCTTCCCTTCTTCATCCTTTTAGAAAGAGAGTACAAAACGAAAGAAAAAGGCCTTTGGAGCTTCATATTCCAATTTCCAGCAGTCAGGCTAAGGAAACTTCTCAGTTACAAACACTGGTGATGTATTATGTAAAAGGAGTATGATTCAGAGGTAGAACTAAGAGCCCTAGAAAAAGTCTTCCAAGTAGTGGTACTGAAGGCTAATAGGAAGAAGCAACGTGTGATTTCAGAATTTCTATGGAGTGGTAACTCTTCTGTGTCTCCTGTTTTCCCCTTTTCTGAAAAGGAGTTTTTGTAACAGTTATCCTATGCCATTGCATGTTGATGCAAAAGTGGCAGACAACTTGTCTTTTTAGATCACTGGTTTTCAATAAAAAAAAAAAACAATACTTGAAGAATTAAAACTGACGAACAACACCTGAAGAGTCTAATCCATATGTGGACCTTATTAAGATGATAAAATCCTGGGCTTTAAGCTAATGCAGTAATGGGATGACTTGAGGGTCTTGGCAAGAGAGGATGTGTGTGTTTTGCATGTGGGAAATATGTTGATTGTTGTGATCAGTGAAGGGATTATGGCAGATTATATCTTCAAATGATGGCTGCATTACATCACACGTGATATTCTTACAACATAACTCTGAGGTTCCTTCCACTGAGAGATGTTGCTTCTCCTTGATTCTAGGTTGGCTTGTCATTGTGGCTGAAGTGACGCTCTCTAGGCAAGGTTATAAAAAGCAATATAGCTTCTACCTACTTCTCTTGGGACATTTACTTTTGGAACCCAGCTGACATGCTTTGAGATAGTCCAAGTAATCATATGAAGAGAGTATGTGTAAGTGTTCTGGCAAAACGGGCCTGTGAATGTCCCAGCAGATAGCCAGCATAAATAATCAGAAGTGTGAATGAATAGGTCTTAGATATTTCAGTTTCCAATTTTCAAGTCACCCCATGCTCTGAGTCTTTCCAGTTGAAACACCCATATATTATAAAGTGGGGGTTACCCTGTTCTTTTTTTGTCCTTTCTTAATTCCTGCCCCTCAAAATCCATGAACATAACAAAATGACTATTGTTCTATGCCCCTAAGTGTAGGGTGGTCTGCTATCATTGCAAAAGTAAAAACTGGAGCAAATAAAAACAACTAGAACATCTAAAGTTTTCCATAAAAACCAGGATTTCAGTTAACTCTAGGGCTAAGGAAAATTAATATGATCAGAAAATATGGGTGGGGACTCTGGTATGCTGACAATTGTATATATCTTGGCCTAGATATCCTTAATTTATAATTCTTTATTATGCTCTAAATGTATGTTTTATGTACTGTTCTCTATTTTTGTATTTTACTACTTAAAAATACTAAATAAAAAAGCAGATTTAAATTTAAGTAAACAAAATTCAGAATAGAATACCAAAACTATTAATGTGGGTTGCAGTATATTCATATCTGTATTAGTATCTTCGAAATGTTAAGTATTTTGTGTGAAAATGCTAGTATAGATGATTCTTTACATATATTTTCTTTACAAACACTCTGATTAAGGATAATTCCCAAATTTTTATTTTTAATTGCTTTATTACATGAAATTGTTTCACGGTCTTTTAAGAGATTTTCCTCATTGAAAACTGCATATATTCTTTATTTGAACCATGAACTTAAGGCAGAACATGAGTACCATTCTGATAGAAATATGTAAATACCTAGCACTTTCAATTATTAATGACAAATATTTCTTTTTAACTTTACATTTTAGTTTTTGTGGGCATATAGTAGGCATATATATTTATGAGGTATATGGAATATTTTGATACATGCATACAATATGTAATAATCACATCACACAGGGGAAATGAGATATCTATCACCTCAAACATTTAGGCTTTGTGTTACAATTTTCTAGTGTCATTTTCATCAAACTTTTATGTTATAAGCAATAATATGTCATTCATTTATAATTTTTGGTTGAAATAATCAATTTGGTTTCTTTTGACTCTTCTACATCATCAATATTCCAGACTTTTCTGACCTTTGCACTCTATCAAAAAAGATTCTAGACTATGGTTCATTGTTGATGTACGTTTTTCTCCCATAGATTTAGAAGATTCATTGAAATGCAGAAGTATTAGTCACAATATAATTGGAGGAAAATGATAAAACAGTGCTTCCTCTAAAGCACAAAGTGTTTCATAAACAATACTCAGATTAGCCTTGTGATTAGCCTTGTGACTGACCATAACTCAGGCCCACTCTAAGACAGAAACATGACTGTTTGGCAGATGCTACCATGATAGAAATCTAATGCCCCAGCGGTATTCTTTGGCATTCTAAAACAATCAATGTAAACCAATGAAATAAATATCATACTTTTTGTTATTAATCTTGCTGTTTAGCACAATTACAATTCTATTAGTTACCAAATGATATGAAAGTATCTTAATTTATAAAGACAACAACAAAAAGCAGTGTGACTGTTTCAGTACCGAACTGGTAAAATGTTCTGAGAGCATAAGAACGAAGACAGTACGACTAGAAGCAGGTAGACTTAGATGGCAATTTTAAGAACCTAAGCAAATAAACAAGGAAATACATTCTGTGTCAGATGGCAGTGAGTGTCATAGAGAAAAATGAAGCAGGATTGTTGGGGGACGTTGAGGTTGGAGTTTCTGTTTCATGTTGGAGAGTCAGGGAAGACTTCCAAAAAATGCCAGTAACATCATTCTGTTGTGATAATTTATAATTTGTGCACTTTTCTGTGTATTGTGTTTCAAAAATATTTTAAAAATTCAATCATCAACAATGTTTCAACTATTCAACAGTTTTACTCATCTAAAAAATTTACTTAAAATGTAAAATTCATGACTGAATTATTTTTATGGTTTATGCTGATCTCGTGGACTGTTAGAGACATTATATAAACTAATATATCTAGTTTTATTATTCATTACTGAGAAAAGAGGGATTACTGAGAACTTTGAAAACTATTAAATCTTCATGCAGATGGCAAAATATAATACTAAAGAAAGACTAGAGTTTCAGCAAAATTTTGAACATTTTTTGATGGTTTCATTGGTACTGTCTCCAAATAAAAGTTCCTCTGGACGATGCAATAATTAGGTAAGTCATTTTAATCATTTTAAAATTATATTTTCTCAGTAAATTTTATATTTACTTCTAGTCAACATATAAATATCAAGGAGAATTAAATAGTATGTCTGAGGAATTAGAAATTGTAAATTGGAAGAATATTTATGACAGCCAAATTGCCAGCTTTTGTGTTCTAGCTGCAGAAATGGTTTGTAAATTGCATGAGGTCTTAGATATTTACCTTAATGGAAGTAATACAATGGAAATCATTAAATATTTGAAAATTAAATTTTTAGCTAGGTTTAGTTTTTCTAACTTATATATTTAACAGAGATGGCAGTATTCCCTTTCCTTTTATAAAAGACATATCACTAATGAAACTGATAGATTAATTTGATAAACAGTTCAAGTAATTGAATGTATAAAACAAAGGATTCATAAAAGAGAGTGAAACTAGAAATGAAGAAGCATAATATACTCCTTGAAGCAAAACAAAGTAACAATTCTAAAGGCTTAGATTGCCTAACAAGTTATATGAAAATGTGCTTGTTGTAAGATGATAAAAATGAAAGTCAAAATAAAATTTTCCATTGCTTTCAACTTATTGAGTCCTGAAAGTTGGCACAATGATGTGTGCAAGGCACTATGAATTAGCAGTACAAAAATAGTAATAAAATCAAGATAATGAAATGACATTCTAGTAAATACTTAACAAAATCTAATAAATGATTTTCCTCATTTAGTAAAAAGTAGAGAGATTGAATATATATGTTTTTAATTTATTTTAAATTATGGACACATAACACATTGTATGCTTATATCAAAACATCACATGTACCCCCAAAATAGGGTATGCTTTTGTCAAATTATACCCTATTTTGGGGGTACATGTGATATTTTGATACACGCATACAATGTGTTATGATCTAATCAGGATAATTGGGATATCCATCACCTCCAAGGATTTATCATTTCTTTATGTTAGGAACTTTCCAATTTCACTCATTCCGTTATTTGAAAATATAACAATAAGTTAATGTTGATTGTAATCTCCCTATTATGCTACCAAATACGAGATCTTATTTCTTCTATCTAACTGCATTTTTGTACCCTTTAACCATCCCTATTTTCTCACTCTCTCCCTACAACCCTTTCCAGCCCCTAGTAACCACCATTTTACTCTCTCTCTGAGTTCAATGTTTTTTTAGCTTTATTTATTTATTAGCAGGAATGTGCAATATTTGTCTTTCTCTACCTGGCTTATTTCATTTAACATTATGTTCTCCAGTTTTATCCATGTTGCAAATGACAGTATTTCATTTTCTTAATGGCTGAATAATATTCCATTGTGTAGCTATGCCACATTTTCTTTATCCATTTACCTACTGATGGACACAGGTTGCTTCCATATCTTGGCTATATAGTGAATACTGCTGGAATAAACATGAGAGTGCAGATACCTCTTTGATATATCGTCTTCCTTTCTTTGGAATATATATCAAGGTATGGGATTGCTGGGTGATATGGTAGTTCTATTTTTAGTTTTTTTTGAGGAGCCCCCATACTGTTCTTCATACTTACTGTATTAAATTACATTCCTATCAACAGTGTATGAGGGTTCCCCTTTCTCCATATCCTCATCAGCATCTGTTATTGCCTGTCTTTTGGATAAAAGTCATTTTAACTGGAGTGAGATATCTCATTGTAGTCTCAATTTGCATTTCTTTGATGATTAGTAATGTCAAGCACTTTTACATATCTGTTTGCAATTGATAAGTCTTATTTTGAGAAATGTCTATTCAGATTTTGCCCTTTTTGTGATCAGATTACTTTTTCCTATTAAGTTGTTTGAGCTTCTTATATGTCTTGATTATTAATCCCTTGTCAGATGGGTAGTTTGCAAATATTTTCTCCCATTCTGTGAGTTGTCTCTTCACTTTGTTGATTGTTTCCTTTGCTGTGCAGAAGTGTTTTAGCTTGATGTGAATCCCTTCTATCCATTTTTGCTTTTGAGGTCTTACTCAAGAAATCTTTTCCCAGACCAGTGTCCTGGAATGTTTCCCTAATGTTGTTGTCTTCTAGAAGTTTCAGTTTCAAAAGTTAGATATAAGTCTTTAATTCATTTTTTTTTAAATATGGCAAGACATAGGGGTCTAGTTTCATTCTTCTGCATTTGAATATCCAGTTTTCCTAGCACCATTTATTGAAAAGGCTGTCCTTTCTCCAATGTATGTTCTTGGCACCTTTGTTGAAAATGAGTTGACTTTGGATATGTGGATTTATTTTTGGGTTCTTTATTCCGCTCCAATCATCTGAGTGTCTATTTTTCATGTTGGTGTCACACTGTTTTGGTTACTATAGTTTGAGACTGAATATATTAAACTCTCAGGTAATACAAAAAGAGTATAAAAACATTTTGAATGTGATTATTGTTTAAGAGATACTCAGTGCTATGAACAATGTTATCTTTGTTGAGACTTTTTTTTTTTGACTTGATGAGGTTACACCTTTAATGAAAGTATTCATTAAAAATACAAATGTGGTGCTCTCTGTTAAAATCTGTCAAAATATGACACAGAAAAAGGCATTTATCTAACAGCTGAATCAATCAAAAGACACCCACCACCAATTTCTAAAATAAACTAATTATTTTGAAATTACAAGAATGATCTAATAGATAACTATTCCTACAACTTGTATCATTGAATATTTGACTTGGAGAATAAAGTTTGATGTTTTAGACTTAGAATTTTCTATATCTCTACCAGTTATTAAATATTTCTAATACCACACAACTTATCACCTTCTAAGTTAATACATGTTGTCTTTATTTATTATATATTATTGTGGTTTTCTGTAAATTATAATGTAAGATCCTTAGAGTCAGACATTTGTCTGTTGTGTTCTCTGCTTTTTCTGCAGTACTCATAGAAGTAACTAGCACATTACAGATGCTTCATTTCATCCTTTCAAGAGAACGTATACATTTTTACATATTAATATAACTAATATATGTAGTCATGTACTTAGCTATAAAACATATTTAATTTTTTTTAAGTAGAAAAAAATTCTCTGATAGAAAGCCAACATATTAGAAATAAATAATAAAATAACGTGAGTACTTGTAACCTTTAGAACATGGAAGAGATAAAAATCAAATTACTTAATTCCTATGAAAAGACAAAATGTGAACACTTCAAACCAAACCTATGGGACACAGCTAAAGCAATTAACAGAAAAAAATGCATAATTTTATTTTATTATTATTTTTTGAGACAGGGCCTCTGTTTGTCACCCAGGCTGGAGCACAGCTGCTTGATCACAGCTAATGCAGCCTGGACCTCAGGGGCTCAATCTGCTGCCTCAGCCTCTTGAGTAGGTGGGAATACAGGTGCAAGCCACTACATCCAGCTACTTCTTTTTTCTTTTGGTAGAGACAGGTTTTGCCATGTTACTGAGGCTGGCCTTGAACTCCTGGGCTCAAGCAATCCACCTGGCTTGATCTCCCAAAATACTGGGGTTGAGGTATGAGTCACCACACCTGGCCAAAAATGCATACTTTTAATATCTTTATTATTAAATAATAAAAAGACTAAAATCAAGAAATCTAATATGTATAACACTAATTTAGAAGATAAAGCAATTAAAAATCATCCAAAATATAAGTAGCATAATCAATAACTTTTCAAATTAACAGAATTAAAAATAAATATATTACAAAAATGAATTTTGAAGTCATTTGAAAAGTCCAATAAAATATATAAAGCTTAAGCAAAACAGTGAGAGAAAAAAAAAGTTGAAATTAGGAATGAGAAAAAATATATACAGCTGACCCTTGAACAATGTGGGGGTTAGCACCGAAATCTTGCACACTTGAAAATCCATGTATAACTTTTGATACCCCAAAAACCTTAACTACTAATACCCTACTATTAACCAGAAACCTTGCTGATAAGGTAAATACTCGTTAACCCATATTCTGTGTGTTATATATATTATATACTGTTTACTTACAATAATCTAGAGAAAATCATAAGGAAGAGAAAATACATTTTTAGTACTGTATTAGTCAAAACCATAAGTTTATGTAATCTGTTTCCAAGATGAATCATCTGTCTGAAGTGGCTGCTGACTGCAGCTGCAGACCTTACTCTATGGTATGTAACAAGCAATTCGACTTTCATTGTATGCCATGACTTTTCTTTGCTTCTTAGGAGTTCTAACTTCATTAGTGGCATGTTGTTGAGCCCCATGGGGTTATTCAGCGTTTACAATATTGCAATAAACATAATGAAAAATTTTTTTTTTTTTTTTTTTTTTTTTTTTTGTTGAATTTATTTTTTTTTTTTTTTTTTTTTTTTTTTTTTTTTTTTTTTTGGGGGGGGTTC